>NC_134043.1:40389567-40468396 GCF_965140245.1 Athene noctua | reverse complement strand
TGTTGATGTTGCTTGTTCCCTGCTCTTCACTGATGCTCTAAGTAAAGGCTACAGGGCTGTGGCTGAAAACAAGAAATGACATTTGAAGATAAATGGTTTGCTGTCTCCTTCTGTTTCAGGAGGGAGATATCTGGCCAAATTCTTCAGCTGAAGTTAACGTGATCTTTAGACCCCAAGAAGCCGGAGTCTATCAACAAACGGTCTACTGCGACATCTCAGGTACATCTCCTTTCTCCTGCTTCTGTTACCCACGGTGGAGGCACGAGTAGTCTTGCAGGCCCCTCAGTTCTCATCTAGTTGGTAGGAAGGGTCAGTGGTCATCAGGGTGCTGGCATGTGCGCCCTGCCCCTGCGGTTTCCAGGTGGTCTCCTGTCCAAGGCCAGGATGTGTGGCTACAAGCCTGGATCACTGTTCCCAGAACAACCAAGGCAGTGAAGAGATAAGTTTTCATGCCGTGGGTTTGCCAGCATTTGCTCTGCTGCCAGGTGCCTGTAGAGGCCAAAGAGCTACAGAGCTAAACAGATTCAGTGGGTGAGCACCAAGTCCCTGTAGACCATTTGCCTCCAGGAGGAGTCTTTACTACACGGATGCATCATCAGACTCCTGAGGCGGTAGGAGCTGAGTTACAAATGTGCTGCCAGACCCTGGATCCCCTCTCACTACCCCGACACTGCCAGACCTTGGGTGGCTGAGCCCTGCTGAGTGCAGGCTGTGTGCAGAAGGACACCTCTGGCCAGCACGTGGGAATTGTCACCTTGTGGCTCTGAGTCTGTGGTGCCTCCGGGTACGCTGCACAGGGCTTGCTGTGCTCAGCGGGGTGAGCACCCTCCCTGGAAATCAGAGTCTGAGTAATTTGCTAGGCAGGCCTTATGCTCATCCTGTCTTACAGAAGTGCCATTGCGTCTTTTGCTGGGATCAGTTATCTCTGGCCCACCTGAGCTGCATCATCTCTGCCCTGGGAGAGGTGATGGCTTTGCTGTGCTAGCACGGGGCAGGGAGTGCCTGCAGCAGGCTGCAGGGTTCGGGTGACCTCGTCCTTCCTCTCTGTCTCTGCGTGGTGCTGCTTAAGGTGTTTTTCAAGACTGGAAGAGCGCTGTCAGGCTTCCATCCAGGGAACATGATGGTTTTTCCCCATCTAAGAGGAAGAGGTGCAAGGCCCATGGTCCTCCAGCAGCCAGGCGCCTGTTCTGGAGTGTGCTGACGTCACTAACCCAACTGCTTTGTCGCTTTCCTTACTGCCCTATGCTGAGGGATACAAATGTCATGAAACAGCTTTTTATTTATACTGTAATTGTCCGGGGTTTACTTGGCAAATGCCACCTACAGTCATTACCCAGGGCTTGTGTTCACAAAATGTCTTCCTGCCCACCAGCTGCAGCTGCTGGAGCTGTGGAAGGAAAGGATTGATTTAAAAAGTTGCTCCTGAGGGATTCCTTGCTCAGTGCTCCTGGCTCTGGGATTTTTGCTCTGGTGATGGAGGTGTCTGTCATTTTGCTGCAGGAGTCTGCAGGGGTTGTGCCAGGAGAGTGTTTTTGTTGTTTGAAATAGGAAAACTAGATGCATGCAACCCTTGAGCTGGTCTGAGAGTTATAGGAAACAGATGAGCAAATGATCTGTTTTTAGAAAGAGAAGCCTGCTCTTGAAAAGGTCCTGATGGGCCCTTGGGAGAACTTAACTCCCCCACTGGCTCCTTGGAAGAGAACCTCAAGGAGGTCATTTAAATGATGCACCTAGCCCCCTCCCTTACAAACCAGAGCTGATCTGCTGTATTATCAGGGTGGAAATTGCCACAGAGTCAAGGTCCCTGAGTGCAGGAAGAGTTTAAAGAAGAAAACAGTGATCTTTAACTAGAGAGTCAGTTAACTTTGCTTCTTGATTCCTCTAAGAAGTGTGACTGCCTTCCTCATGCATTTGCATGCCAGTCACAAACGCCTTTGGAGGATGGTTTGCAGAGGGTGTGTGTCCCTTGCTGGGAATGCTTGGGAGCTTTGCCTCAGTGCAGCCCTGTGAGTTGTGCAGCTGGATCTCATGCCCCACTGGAAAGGGGCTTTGTTGGCCTCCACTTTTTTGCAGGTGCCTCCATGAATTGCCAAGAAGATGCTTCTGCATGCAGTGATTTACAGAACTAACCAGCACTCTGCAACTTGCAAAGCTGGCAGTTAAGAAGTGGCTTGAAATTTGCCCTCGTCAAATATTGAATCTCAAAATGAACTTTCTTCGTTATTCATGGAAATAAAGCTGTGGCTCTTGAGTGCTGGAAGGAAGCACATGGTGTGGGGCTCTCACACCTAAAATTCAGTTTTAGGTTTGTCCGCACACAGAACTGAACTGGGTTACACCTTGCAAGACCCTTTCTTAAGCCACCTTGCAAGACCCTTTCTTAAGCCACTCTTGCAGGGAGAAGCAGAATCTCACGTGATAATTAGTCCCTTAGCTTGTGACAGAACTGTCCTGCATCATGTAACACTGTTTACTGATGTGGTCAGATGAGAATCACGTTCAAAACCAGTCATAAGGGACAGGGACATTCTGTGAACAAGCAACTGAGTGTCGGAAAGCAGCAGAAGTTAAGGACTTCGGCAGCAAAGCTGTTGGGCCACCTAGACCCCTATTTATTTGAAAGCGAGGCAGCAGTGCCACTCTGTGCACCCGGTGACCTGCCACCACGTTATTCCTGCTGAGATCCCAGTGCTCCCTCCACAGCACCAGAGGTGGGTTTGGGACTGAGGACAAGGAGGCTGTAGCCCCTCCATGCCCTTGGCCTGCGTGCTTGGGGATGTGTTATGGTGGGAGCATCCCAGGGCCACAGCCCAGCTGTAGCCAAGCCTTGAGCAAAGGCTGGATGCTCCTGGAAGCCCCAGCTCCCGGCAAAAACTCTCTCTTTTTCCCTCTCAGCTCTCCTGAATGCTGCCTGCAGTTTAGTCTGTTCCTCCTCCTTTGGGAAAAGCCCACTCTGCGGTTCACCTGGAAGGAGGAAAAGCAACATTTCTGGGATTTCCTAAAGTTTTAAGTTCAGCGTAGGGGCAGAAGAAAGGATGGTTTCCAGAGACTTTCTGGAGCGAATGAGGGCCTACTGCAGAAGGGGAAGAACCGCCACTGGTTTTTTGACTGCAGTGGCCATGTGATGTGTGTCTCAGCATGATCATGGACAAAAGCTGGTCACTTGGAAATCTTTGCCATTTCCTAAGAGCTTTGGTTGTTTAGACCTAGAGTTTTTAATGAAAATTAAGACATATGTGATGCAAGGTGGAGTGATCTTTTGACAGGTAGCACCCAATACTGTCTCTTTTATGGTGTCTGTGAAGTAGAAATACACAGCCCTCCAATTAATGCCTGAGCTGTGCAACCTACATGTCATCTCTGCTGACAGCTGGGCTTTGTCTGGATCCATTTAAAAAATGTTGAATTCAACAAAAGCTCCCTCACTCTTCCTTTCTGGCTTGGACATAATCAAAGATCCTCATTCCATAGTTGCAAGATCAGAAAGTCGGCAATCACTGAAAGGGCTGTTCCCAGGAGAGTTTTTTCAAGCTGTGATCTAGTCACGGTGTTGTCCCACCTGGGCTGCTCTTTGCAATAGGAAGTAGTTTTGGACATTCTGGAATAACTATGCATCAGATAAAAAAAATCAACCTTCAGTCCCTAATCTTTAATGAATGGTGAGCATTACACAAAAGGAGAGAGGAATATTTTTGCACAAAAGCTACGCTGAAGGTTAGCTACAACTTCTGGGCCTTTCTTTTTTCCCTTGTGTGACTCACTTTCTGTGCAGAGTAGGATGGGATGTCAGGGAGACCCAAGCCCAAACTGGAGCTAGGGTTCAGGCACTTGAGGCTGCTGCAGTGGTTCAGAGGAGCCTTTGGACTGAACGATCCCACCCTGTCATCTTAGCAGGCTTACGGAAGAAAATGAGCATCTTAGAGTTTAGCTATAAGCCTTGCAGTCTTGGTTCCCTTTGCAGCAAGGGCTGTGTGTATTAGCAGTATGTTCATGGCTTCTCTGACCTCAGCAGTGAGGTTTTCCATAACTGTTCAGCGTGCTTCAGGTAAGGTGTCTTTACAAATCTGAGCTCTCGGTATCATAGTGGGCACAGGCAAGTGCTGCTCTGTGGAGATCATAAAGCTCTGTCTTATTTAGGTGCCACTGCAGGAGGTGAGCCCTGGAGCCCCAGGCACGGAGCTGTGTGTCAAGCACGGGCAGTGCTGAGATGCTCTGCCTGCTCTAGGCAGCTCTCAGACGTGCACAGCGCCGTTAGCAGGGAGCTTCGCCAAGGGGTTGGTTGGAAATTAGAAGCCAGCCCCAAGGCATATCTCCTGAGGGCAGGGAAGAGTCCTGTATCTCCTCCTGGAGCACCTAGAGCTGTTCCCATCCAGCCCAGAGTCAGGGAGTAGCACCGAGGCAGCCTGGACAGTCCGGGATAACAGAGGCAATTACTGTACTGAAGAGGAAATCTCTCTCCAGGCCGCGAGACCAGGCTGCCCCTGCACATCCAAGGGGAAGGCATAGGGCCTCGGCTCCGCTTCAGCTCTGAGCAGCTGGACATCGGGAAGGTTTTTGTTGGATTAGACCACAGCTATGAGGTGAGCAGTCAGGATTCTGAGGGGCTGGGGGGATCTTGATGGCTCCCAGGGCAGCAGTGAGCCTCATGGACCTGTGGGATTTCTGGCAACTCGGGTCATTGTCAGGAAGGACTGTTTGACATACTAGCCAAATTTGGGGGCTTTCTCAGAATCTGGATACTTCTGATGGGATCTGAAAGGTGCCTATGTTGTTTGTGAAGTCTTAATCCCTGCTCTTTGCAACCTTCCTTGGAAATCAGCTGGGAGGCTTCATGTGAAAAAATACCCCTTTGACACATGAAAGCAACACTGGGACAAAAAGATAAATATTCAGAGGGTTTTGTTTCAGCCCTGGATGGAATGCATCTTTATACTCGGGCTGTTAAAAAGCAGCTGGAACAAATGTACTGTGTTTGAACTCCAGGCCATTGCAGCCAGTTTTCTGGTAAGTGGATGCTGCCAGTTCCTGGGAGCTGGAGGAAATCTGTCCAGCCTCTGGCTCAGAGCTGGGTCTGGCAGCAGAACTGGGAGTGCTTTCCCTTGCTGACCAGTCTTTCACCACTCTTCAGATTCGCTGCATCTCTATGAAGAGCAAAGCATTTCTTGAAGGGAAGCAAAGGAACTTTCTACGTATTTGCCTCCCCCTGCCAAAGGTGTCAAGTCTTCTGCAAAAAAATGAGATAGGGCAGCTGAAAGAGGTAGAAAAGGAAGCAGTACTTTCAAAAGCTTGACTGGGCAGGGAAGGACACATTAAGGTGTTTTCTTACCCAAATATTGTACTCTCTATGCATTTTTAATGGTGATATTTTATTGATTATCATTTTATTATTTTCATTACTTGAGAAAATGTGACTAAGTAGATGATACTGCTAGTGCTGTGCTGAGCAGCTAGACTGGAGGTAAACCTCAGCTCAGCACAGGATCCCTGGGTGCAATTTGTAACTGAGGTGTAAAAGACATGAGAGGAGAGAGTAGTTTTCAGGTTACCCTTGCAAAGCTTGAATACAATGAATATCTTTAACAGCAACTGCAAAATTAAAAAATGCTTTTGTCTCAATTTTTCTACCAGGCTTTACAAGGACAGAAATTAGGGAAAAGAAATCCAAAGCAGATAGTTAATTCCATGGAAATGGCAGGATTTGACCCTGCAGCAATCAGAAACTTTACTGCTTTGCTTTGGGTGGTTTGTTGGTGACTGACAGCGTGCTGGTACTCGCAGCAGCTGTGAGCATTGCTCGCCCAACGTGAGAAGAGCTGAATCTCAACAAGTGCTGCAGGATTTTGTCATTTGTTCGAGGCAGTAGATCTCTTGAGTGTTCAACAAAATATGGTTTAGTTCTAAATTTGCAGTTTATTCTGATAATGGTAAAGTCTTAGGTGGTGTCTGTGAATATTTAGGAAAGATAAATTCTTTGGAGTAGGTGGAGCTGCTGTGCACCACACGCTCATCCTTTCCTGACACATCTGTTTGAGCAAAGACTAAGAAAGTATCCCATTAAAGCAAAAATAAGAATCGTAAATTACATACTGTAGGAGAGTTGGGGAGTGCTGAAGTTGGTGATAGTGCTGCCCTGAGGCGTCTTCTACATGCAGTAAACTTGTTGGCTGCAACGTATTCTGCCCTCGGCAAGATCGGACTTCTCGGGAGCAGAATCAGTTATGTGATGATTCACTAGTAAGGCTGCAAGTGCCCTTCGTTGCTCTTAGGGACAGGTCTGAATCAACTTGGTGACACTGAGCAGCTCCTCTGCACTGCAAGTCGAAGTGGGCTGCTCTGTGTCAGTGGAATAAACCCCGAGTGACTGTTTCTATGAAGCTGTCACTGCTTTGCATGAAAAATCCAAAGGCAGAATTTGTTCTGTTGCATTTTCTTTGGCTTCTGCCAAGCAGCAGCATACAGCATCTTCTGCTTTTTACAGACATTAATTGGTTAATCAGAAAACAAATCAGCCTTCTGTAAGAAAGGAAGATTCCTTATGTATTTCCCTTTTGCTTTCTTGCTGCTACAGGTGATCCTGTTTAACAGAGGAGCCATCGATGCTGTCTTCAACTTGGTCCCTCCAGCTACAGCTCTGGGCTCCTGCTTCATCTTCCTCCCCCAGGAGGGCATCATTTTGCCGGACGGGCTCCAAGTCATCCGGATCTCCTTCAGTTCCACCATACTGGGGGAGATCACAGAAGAATTCAGGTTCAGTGTGAATGGATCCCCTGAGCCTGTGACCTTGACTATCAGGTGAGGAGGGTTATAGGAGCTTGGTGGGCACATCTGTAGCTGTCTCTGGGTAATCATCTCCCACCTACCTCATTTTAGGGTGAAACAGAGAAAAAAAGGTGTTGTCTAAGGTCTTAGTCTTGGCTTGGATCCTAGCATCCTCATGCTAAGAGCCAAGGCTTTTTAACCTTGACTCCAGTCTGAACCTTGCAGTTGCAGCAGCAAATGAAGTGTAATTGTCTGTGAGAGGAAATCGTAGAATTGTAGAATAGTTTGTGTTGGAAGGGACCTTTAAAGGGCTTTAATTGACTACCTGTGCTGGAAAACAGTTTAACTGGAGGCTGTACAGAAAAGTGTGGAGATGCCTGCTGCCCAGTCCGGGTACCCAGGAGCTGGAATAACTCCTTCCTACAGGTAGCTCATTCCCCCTTGGGCCACGACAGACAGCGGGATAGCATCAGCTTTGGGTGGTAGCTGGTCTGGGCCACCCCCCCTGAACACACAGCAAGGCCAGCAGGGCTTTGGGGATGGACCAGCCTGGGTGGCTGCAGCCAGAGGCAGTGTTTTTAAAATCCTCTGTTAATGATCCATCCCAAATGGGTAGCAGCAGCCTCAGCATCACCTCTCATGCTCATGGGTTGGTACAAGCTGTCCTCTTGTGCAGCCAGCGCTGTGGTGCCTCCTCTCTGCAGACAGAGAAGTACTGATGGGGCAGCTGTTGTCACAGGGGCTCGGGCGCCTGTCGGCAGCTGTTGTCACAGGGGCTCGGGCGCCTGTCGGCAGCTGTTGTCACAGGGGCTCGGGCGCCTGTCGGCAGCTGTTGTCACAGGGGCTCGGGCATCATCCTGTGGGCTGGTGCCACAGCAAGAGATAATCCTCACCAAGCAAAAGGGAGAAGGGGGGAAAAAAGCTGGTGATAGGAGAGGCAAAGCTCACTTCTCAGGACCACAGCAGCATGCAAACTTGTCCCAGCTGGTCTTTAACCACGGGGGCTGGTGGGATGACATGGTGTAGGCAGGAAAGCTGGTGCTGGGTGCTCTGCAGCTGTGGGGCTGGCTGTGCCTCCTCAGCAACCAGCCTCCTGGGCTGCTGCTGCTGGGAGGCACTAGACAAAGGCAGTAAAGCAATGGAAGGAGATTGCGGTCGATTTTGCCAATAAAGTGAGGGAAATAGATAAAAAAGAACAGAAAGGTTATTACTTTGCAGGAGAGGAGTGGTGAGTAGGTCTGTTGAGCTCAGTAGAGAAAGAATTATGTTGGCTTTGTGTTTGGAGGGGAAACGCTGCTTTTTTGGGAATCAAAAGGGAACATTTCACAATCAAATAATTTATTCTCCTCTGTCCCTCCCCCAAATTGGTCATGGGGTGTTATTGCATGAGCAGCCTTCTCCTTGAGCAAGGGCAGGTTTTGCTGGTAAGGCTGCACTTACCACAGGTAGAATACAGTACTCCTTGGACAGTGCCCGCTGCCTCTGCCCCGCAGTGGCCTTGCTCCTGGGCAAGGAAGGAAGGAACTGTCAGAGGGACGGTTGTGTTTTGGCTTCCCCACAGCCAAATGAAGTGGTCCTTTTTTCCCCAGTGATGCCCTGGCTCCGGGTGCCCAGCATGCCCTCCCCTTCCCTGTGGCCACTCTGCCCTGTTTGGCCAGCACCCCCCTGGGCTCAGTGCAGACCTTCTGTCTCAGTGAAAGAGGATTTCTGGTCCTTTTTAACCTATTTCTTCCCCATCCTTGTACTCCTCCTCCCTGGATGCTGGCTCCTATGCAGCCCATTTGATGGCACCCCGGCACACCTGCCTGCTCCCATGCAGCAGTCCCTCAGCAACAACTCCCATTTTAGTTGTCTCCTCCCTGAGATGGCATCTGCCTCCTTAAGCTCTGTCTTGCTTTTCAAGGATCCCGCTCCATCCCTTCTGTCATTTTCCAGCCCCACAGATTAAGCTGTTTGTTTTCAAATGCCCTTGAAATGTCCACCCACCAGGTCCAGCTGAGCGTCCCTCTTTGGAAGGTTTTATGCACTGGATTTCATCCTCCGTGGAGAAAAGCTTCTGGTTTTTTTGAACAGAGGCAAGCTGGCTGGTGGGACACTGGGCTGCAAAGGAAGGAACGGGGATGAGAGTTCAAGCAGTTCCTCTCCCGCCTTGTGCTATCCTTCCTGCTCTGCCAGGACCCTGATCTCCCTTCACACATGCATTACAAAAAAATTCCAAAGCAGGGAACCCGTGGCTGGGAAGGCTAGTTACAGTGAGTCCCCTTTTGTATGGACACCTCTGTCCATCACATCATGGGTGGGGAAACCGAGGCACAGAGCCATCACTTGTTCAGGGACCTTCATGGGGCCAGCAGCAGCATGGGGGCACAACCTGCCATGGTGCCCTGAGCCTCAGCAGCAGCTGTCGGGTGCTGACCACTTTGCTTTGGCTGCCTGCTGTCCCCATGGGTACTGTTCTGAGCATGGGGATGGCAGGTTGATTTGAAACCCACCGTGGTTCTGAGAGCAGCTTTTACCCACCCGAGCAGTAAGGAAAGCTGAGCGCTTTGCCATTCTCTCTAACCGAGCCAACATCTCTGCCTGTCTTTGTCCTTGCAGGGGCTGTGTCATTGGACCGACTTTTCATTTTGACGTCCCTGCCCTCCACTTCGGTGATGTCTCCTTCGGTGAGTATGCCCTGGGCTTGGTCCACAGGTTGAGAGCTCTGTGAATTACCAAAACAGAGCACTTTAACATAAGATCATCTGTCACTTGTGTTCCTCCATAGCAGCCTTCGGGAGGTTAAAGCCAGGGCTGCTGGTTGCTTAGGCAGTCTTATGCCATCATGAGATCAAATAGGACCAAAGGGATAGAAAGTCAGTATTTTCTGGTGACCTTGTAGTCTGTTCAGAACCAATCTCCCAATCCTTGGCAGCAGAATGACTGTGAAAGTCCTTGTCCCAGAGGGCCCAGGGGATAGGACTGCAGCAGAAGGGAGTTTAAGCCACGTACTAGCCTGTAGCTGCTCTGGGTAAATGTTCCTGTTGCAAGGCAAGGATG
Source organism: Athene noctua (assembly GCF_965140245.1). Lineage (NCBI taxonomy): Eukaryota > Metazoa > Chordata > Aves > Strigiformes > Strigidae > Athene > Athene noctua. The sequence goes on along the minus strand of NC_134043.1, from coordinate 40,458,598 downwards.
CCATTTACCCACCTGAACTTTAGTGCCAGATGTTAACGCTGTGAGGGCCCCTCGTTGTCACCCACCAGGTAACATGCCCAAGCAGTAGCTCTGAATCAGGCACTGCTGTCCTCAGACCATGGGCTCCTCCTTCCCTGCCACAGGCCCAGCTCTGCTGACAGAGCCGGTGGCTGAGCATCCAGAGCGTCTCTGTTGAAATGCAGCTTCTGGTTCTCCATCTCAGTCTCACAAAAGGCTTTTTACTGAAATGATCTACAGTTTAAATGTGAAATCAATTGTGGATTGATTGAGGGGCCATTATCATTCTGTGCCCAGAATGCCTCTGTGTTTTCATGCTGTTCATGAGTCTTTTTAAGAAGATTCATTACCTTTCCTGAGCCGCATCTCGCCTCCCTCCATCACCACTCTGCTACTTCTTTATTTCCTTTTGAATAAAACAACAAGAAACACACCAGACAGAGATGTAGATAGGTAATAGGAGATTCATCCTCCCTAATGTAATTTCATTAATAAGGGCTTTTCAGCTGAAGGCAGCTATTGCATTTTTGCTTGTTTTAACTGTACTGCTGACTTTTGACCTGCATCTGGTGACTTTGGTCTCATTTGGGACTGTGAAGTCTGTGTTTGTCCTTGTTGTACCCCTCCTGCCTCCCTGCTGGAGTAACTGTTGGAAGTGGGCAGTGGTGACTGTTGTTGGACATGGAGAAACCCCCCACTGTGGCTGCAGTTGGTTTTCTTCCCCATCTGTATTCAAACGATGCTTTGTCGGGGTAGGCAGTGGGTCTGCTGGACGCCTGACAGAGCAGATGGAATTCGACCTTGGCCAGATCGTCCCGTATCCGTGAGAAGCCTGCATACAGGAGGGCATACCACAGATAAGGAGCAAGGACAGTGAACATCTGCTGCAAGAAACATGAAACTGTTGAGCACAGATAAGGAACTGCGTGAATTATGTTCAGCAGTAAAACTTTAAGAGAGCTATCCAATCATGTACTGTTGCTATGGGTGTACCGTTGCTATGGGTTTAGCCAATTATGTTAGAGCTTGCAGTAGTTGTAAAAGATATATAAAGTATGTAGATAACAATAAAACTTCCACTTCTTTTGCTTCTAACTTGATTATTGATTGTCGCTTGACCATCTCTACCGCGACAATGCTTGGTGAGCAGGCCACGGGAGATGTCTCCTTCTCGCAGAGCTAGCCAGCCGAGCCAGATGTCCAGGCCAGAGCAGGCTGTGGGCTGATGTCCTGTCTCTGCAGAACACCCCACCAGGTGTTGCTGTGTCACTGGTTTTCCATGAGGGAAGGCGAGTATCACAGCTCAAGTGATGTCAACCTGTGCAGGGCAGTGTGCAGTGTGGAAGCCGTGTCCCATTTGTTAGGTGAGGTGGAACATGGCTCCTGTTGACTTCTGAGCAAGCATCAGGTTTGCCTCCAGTGCAGTGCTGAGTTGTCATGTGCTCAGTCTGGTAGCCCCAGACAGGAGATGCCTTAAGGGTCCTGCCTAGAGAAACTGTGTTAGTGCTTTGCATCATGCTGTCGTTCCCAGTTTCATCCTTCCTTCCTTTTACTGTAGCTTCTCCTCGATGACAATACCCTGCTTTTATATACTGAAAACTGTGAGAGTGTTTGCAGAGTCAACAGGGCGTTGAATTTTCAGAATAAATGGTCTGTCTGGATGGACACTTGTAAGTGAGAACTAATTGGTGCAGGTTTGGGGGCAGGTGAGAGAGCTCCTCACAGTTAGAGAGAGAGAAACTTCTGGTGTTCAGCATCGCCAAGAGTGGGCATTTCCAAGGAAGCATTTTCTGTGATCAGTGTAAAAGAGAACTTAAGTGACAATTAATTCCTTGTGTAGCTTCCCAGTTAGCTGTACTTCAGATTGAAAAGAGCTAAACTCCAAGCCCAGTTTTATCACAACAGGCTATTCACACCAGGAATCATGGTACAGTTGGTGCATAAATTCATATTTGTGTCATTTTCCTAGGCTTTCCTCACACCTTGTCATGTCGCCTCACTAACACCTCCTTGGTGCTCCTGACCTTCAACCTTCGCATTCCTGGGGACGGCCTTGGAGAGCCCAGTGTCAGCAGTTTTGCTCAGATGACAGACAACACTCACCTACTCCAGAGAAAGGGAGCCCAGCGTCACCTCAGGCCAAGAGAATTCAGCATAAAGCCCTGCAGAGGGACCATCCGCCCCCTGGGATTCTTGGATATCCAGGTATGGGAAGAGTCCGGCCGTACGTGCTCGGCGGGTGGAGCTGGAGCTTCACTGAGGGGTGGGAGGGCTTTAGCACCACTAGCTCTGAGCATAACACGGGTAGGATATCTGCACTAGTGTTGGGCTTTTGTTAGCTGGGTTACTCTGGGGCTTTTTTGAAGGACCACTGCTTTGTTTCCAGAATCGTAAGCTGAAGATCATGTAGCATATGGTCAAGTGCAGAAGCCATTCATCTGTTTCTGAAAGCTGCTTGGAGCAGTTTCTTTGATTTAAAGTGGGCAGAGGAAGGGTGAGGACAGAAGGTAGCTGTTAAAAAGAGACATGTCATTGTATAAAGCACTTTGCTTTTCTTCCCAGTCTTATTTCTCCTCTCCTGAGGAGCAGAATGAGTTGTATTCACTGCAGTGGTCTCCAGTGGGGATTGAAAAAGCTCTGGCAGCCGTGAACTGCACAGCACCTGCCGGGCTGCATTTTGCCCTCAGCTTCCCAGTGTAAAGCTGAATCTGTTGAAGTCAATAGATTGCCTCTGGATTTATGCTGTTGTAGTTGAGATTAAAAATTAGTCCTTTAATTTTAATACAGTGGGGAGTAGAGCGTTAATCTAATCATGCTTACATATGCCCTGGTAAGTGCAAGGTGTATTTAACAAAGCAGATTTGTCAAAAGACTTTTGGAGCAAATGCTCTTTCAGCCTGCAGTACAGAGCTCTTTCTCCTCCAGCTGATGCAGAAGTGGAAATGGCTGGCTCTGCACGGAGCTCCAGAGAAAGGGCTCTAACTGTCTTTTGTCCTGCTGTCATGTTTACCGCCAGCAACAATCAGCTCGCAGCGGTCTGGAGCAGCTGCACCAAGAGTCCTCTCGCCAGGGGCATGCACTGGGCACTGTGTCCAAAGAGAAGAAGTTCCTGGAGCTTGAGAAGCCTGCCCTAGAGGTGCAACTGGCAGCCCTGCAGCGGGACAGACGAGGCCTTTCAGAGCAGCTGGCAGAGGCCAGGTGAAGGCAGGGAGGAAATGCTGACGCGGAAATTCTGGACATAACTTATACGACCAATGTGATCAAGTTAATGCCACTTCATTAAAGGATACACAGCAATTTATAAACTACCATAAAGTACATGCCCAGCTACTTGATTGCTCATAGGCTAAAGCTACTTGTCCACGTGCCCTTTTGCCCTCTATGGTTGGTCCCGGTGTGGTGTCCAAGAGCAGTTCTCCTGCCAGGCAAACATCTTGTTTTCCACAGTCCAGCTTCCTTATCTTTTTGCTACGCACACAGTTTCTCAGCCCCTTGGCCTTGCAGGTGTTCTTCACAACAGCTACAGCCTATTGTTACAGTGAAGCCACTCAGTCTGGATCGCTCATAATGTGCCCGTTGTTTTCCAGCCATTCCACAAGGAAACCCTAGGCAGGACATTATATAATGGCTGTAATTATAAAGGTGGCAATCATTACACGAGGACTAATTGCATCCTATGTGCTTTTCAAATGTTTTCACCTTCCATGGGCAGAAATGAAAGAATCTTGAGTAAAATGAAAAAAAGTATACTATGATTTTAATGTTGTTTTCCTGACAGCTAAAACTAGCAAACATCTCCTGGGCCTCGGGCTCAGGTTTATGCCCCCTTGCACATTCCTGTGTGAAGTCCAAAGCAAGGCAGCTTTGCTCCAACTTGAGTAATAATTAAACCATGCAGACGTTTACTGAAACTGAAGTTTCTCTCTGGTTTTGGTTTCTTGTTCTGTGCATTTGAACATAGATCTTTCCTTACCAGGTAGTTTGTTAATGGCTGTTCCATACAGACATTGTGAGTAGGATGCTGCCATCCAGGGTGGAGCCAGAGCCTGGTGCTGCAGATCTTGAGGCTCTTCTGGTTGGAAGCTTACTCTTGTTACCTGTGGCGCAGGACCCAGGGCTGGTTACACCAGCAGCTGGGAAACCTCTTTGGAATCCTCACATCCTTGAGAATTCTTGCCCATCACTGATGTCCGTGTCCTGTACTCCTTACCATGTGCTCTTTAGAGACAGATGTCGTGGAGAAGTTACACACGGAAGGATCAAGATTCTATCCTTCTGCCTTTCTAAGATCATATGTGACAAGTTCTGCTTCTCAGAAAAAAAAAAACCTAACAGAGTTGTTTGTCCTCCTTGTAGGTGTTTTTTAGAAGACTCCTGAACTTGCAGCACTGTACAAATGATGTTTTAGACATTGTTTCTCATGTTTCTTGACTTTTACACTTTATTACTCCAGAGTACATCCTTAGGATGGCTGACAAGCACCCGTTTTGACTCAGTGTGTTTCTTGATTGCTGCTGCTTCTTCTGAGCTCCAGCTTCTCTTCTTTGATCCAGCTGAGTTATGTTGGGTCAGTTATTGGGCTGTTACTAAACTATTAAATGTTCAGCTCCTTTAAAAAAATTTTTTGAAAAGGTATACGTTATTTTTTTAAAAAGATACATTAGTTATGAAGAACCTTTGACAACAGATAAAAAATTCAGCAACTGTTCTTGCCAGATGTTGCTCTCAAGAGCCTTTTGTTGTCACAGTTTTGGACTCTATCTTTTCTGTTCTGTTTTAGAGACTGACTTCTATTTATCCTAAAATGGAGCATATTTACTTTGGACTGCCAGAGATTGGCATAATTAGAACTATGTGCTTGTTCTCCTTCTTAAAGATACACCCTCCATTGTCCATCCAAGTAGTGAAATCCTACTGCTGTAGTTTTTATGGCACCCCCGTGCTAGTGAGGCAGTGCTGTGTGTTGAAGGAACCTGGCACACAGGGCGCTGTGTTAGATCAGGGAGGTGGCTTCAGCTCCTGGTTCCAGAACCCTGCATGTCATACGCAGCAGGTGGTTGAAGTCTGGCTGTAAGAATTTGGCTCTGCAGTACTACAGCTTCCATTTTAAAGGGCAACAAGTCACTTGGGCTACTGCCTACTTAGATAGCAACACTTAGAGAAAAGCAGCAAGTTTTTCTCTTGAACTTTCAACAGTTGAAACTGAAGGCTGCCCGTGTCTCCTTTCAGGTGGTCCTTGTTCAGACAGAATCTAGTCCAGATTTCTTGCAAATGCTGCTGCAAGCGGGAGATCTTACTATATCATCTGATGTATTTCTTGAGCCCCTTTTAAATACAAGGAGTCTGGAAAGTTACTTACTATACTATAGCTATAGCTATAGTGTATATATATATATACTATATATATAGTAATAGCTATATATATATATATAGCTATTACTATACTAATACTATAGCTGCACTGTGAACAGCATTCAAAAAGTCATGAGTCATCCAGGGAAATACTCTTGTTCTGTCCCCCTGCAGAGCAGCTTGGAAGTGCTGATGAGCTGAGGCCTGTGAGCAAAGACCGGGCTTTTGCTTGTTGGCCCAGACTTTGGGCGCAGCTACCTGTGTATGAGCCAACAGCAATTTCAGATTTAGCCATTGAGATCAAATTCAGCTGGGCTTTCTGCGTGATGCTAGGTCATTAGCAAAGCCTGGGCATTCCCCCGGAGGGGCCTGCATTTCTATTTTAAATGGCAGAAAGATGATTTCTGTATACAAGTGTCCTTGCAACCCATTTTCCATACTCGGGGTAGGAATCTTGAATGACTTCTTGCTGGAATAACTTTCAGTGGGCATCAGGAGCAACAAATGCATTTCTCTCTGTATTCACAACTCACAGGTCAACGAAGGAGATGCTGGAATCCAGCCTGTTTGAAGCTCAGCAGCACTTATCTCAGTTGGAGATCACCAGGAGTCAGCTTGAAATCCAACTTCACACCATCACACAAGCCAAGGAGGTGATACAAGGTGAGAGCCTCCTGTTTCTGGTGATCTTCCTGCCTAGGGAAGATGGTATAAAAATGGCTCTGTGTCCGCAGTGCTTCTGAGGAGCAAAGGACATGGAGGCAGATCTCTCCTGCACTGAAGTTCAGATGTCTTAAGGTCAGGGAAGTCAGAACCATTGTTTGTGTAGACTCTGAATCTTGCCGTTTGTCCTGTTTGCAGGGGAAGTGAAGTGCCTTCAGTGTGAGCTGGAAGCAGAGCGATCTCTAATGAGGCAGGAATGGGAAAACCTGGCACAGCAGCTCTTGCAGACAGAGACGCAATATAACAATTCCCTCAAACTGCGACAAACTGAGCATGAAGTGGAAATAAACAAGCTCCTGCAAGACATGGTAGGAAACAATATGCTTCTGAATTCTTCAAGCAAGCTCTATGGGCTGGCCTGAAGGGTGTGAAATGGCAGCAACATGTGTCATAGGTCACAACTTGCTGGACCAGGCAGATAATCCTAACCCCCTACCCCTAACACCCAACCCCTAACCCCTATCCCTTAAGCCCTGACCAAAACACCTAACCCTCAACCAGTAACCCCAGCCCCTACCCTCCAAACCCTGACCTCTACCCCCTAACCCCCAACTCCTAACCCCTACACTCTAACCCCTACTCCATACCCCACAACCCCTACCCCTCAACCGCTACCCCGTAGCCCTAACTCTAACCCCTACCCTATCCCCTAAACCCGACCCCTAACCCCTACCGCCAGCTGCTATCCTTTTCTCCCTAACCCTGAACCCATAACACTAATCCCAACCCCCTCATCCCAACACCTCACCTCTAATGACTAACGCCAACGCCTAACTCCTCACTCCTACCCCTCAACCACTACCCCAACACTCAACCCCTGACCCTAATCCTCACCCCTAACCCTGAACCCCTGCCCCCTAACGCCAGCTCATAACCTCTAGCCCCCAGCCCCTACCCCCAGCCCCAACCCCCCCACCCCTACCTTCTAACCCCAAGCCCCTTCCTTATCCCAAGCCCCTACCTCCTCCTCCAAACCCATACCCCCTAACCCCCAAGCCCTAAACCTACCACCTAATCCCTCACACATAACGTCTAATGCCAATGCCTAACTCTGACCCCTACCCCCAACCCCCCAACCTCCTTACCCCTATCCTCCTATCCCTAGCCCCAGTCCCCTTGCCCCTACCCCTACCTCCTCCCCCCAACCCAAACCCCTCACACATAACGCCTAATGCCAACACCTTTGACCCCTGAACCCTAACCCTATCCCTTCACCCCAACCCCTAATGCTAACGCCTAACCCCGACCCATAAAGCCAACCCATAATCCCTATCTCTAACCCTAATCCCCTAGCTTCCGACCCCTTACCCCAACCTCCTACCCCTAACCCCTACCTTCTAACCCTCACTCCTTAGCCCAACCCCTATCCCATAAGCCCTTCCCCAACCCCCAACCATTATCACCAACCTCCTGACCCTTTTTATCCCCTATTCCTAACCCTTATCCCCTATTCCTTATCCATACCCTATTCCTAACCGCTATTCCTAAACCCTAATCCTTTTCCCCTGTGCCTAACCTCTATTCCTGACCCCCTATTCCTAAAGCCCCTATCCCTTGTCTCCTAACCCTTGTCCTTTATCCCCTAACACCAGCCCTTTACTCTAAACCCTAACCCCATTCTCTACTCCTAATCCCAACCCTTAACTCCATCCTCCTAACCCCCCACACTTAACCCCAATCTCCTAACCGTGTCCCCTAACCCCTAACTCTTACCACCAACCCCTAACCCCTATCCCCAACCCGTAACCCCAACTGCCAGCTCCTAACTTCCATCCCTGTCCTGCCCTGTGCCCCCCTCCAGACCCCCAGTGTGCCCTCCCAAAATCCCTGTCCTGCCCCGTGCCCCCCCGCGAGCCCTTATTCTACTCCCCAGCCCCCCAATATGCCCCCCTCATCCTCCGTCCCCCCCTCACCTAGGTGTCCCCAGGCCCAGAGGGGCCCCCACTGTGTCTGGGCAGGGGGAGGGAAAGCAAAGTGGGGGAGGGGGGCACGTGACATCACAGCCCCCCCGCATGACATCAGTGGTGCCCACCCCTCCCACCCCCAGGAGCAAAGCCCTCCCTCCGCAGAGCCCCAGCACGGCCATGACGTCACCACGGATGACAACACTCGCAAGGGAGAAGTGGCGGAGGAGCGTGAGGCCACTGCTGTCCATGATGTCATGATATACTGTAAAAAAAAAACCCCACCACAGGATATGACCCCTACTAGGTCTTGCCCCTCCTTGTCACTGTCTCCACCTGACTTGTCCTTGAGGTATGGGGGGACAGAGGGGCTTGGGGAGGACCTATAGGAATGTGGAGTGGGGGGGACACAGGGGTGTTTGGGTAGGACTTACAGGAATGTTTACAGAGATGGGGAGTATAGGGGAGTTTTGTTAGGACCTGCAAGAATGTGAGGGGGTGGGGAATATGGGGGGTTTGTGTAGGACCTACAGAAATGTGTAGGAGTGGGGTATATGGGAGGTTTTGGTAGGGCCCACTGTCACGTCCCACTCAGACAAGGGGGACAAGTGATTCAGATTTGCAAATCCCCAATTGGAGCGGACAACAAGTCTCTAAGTCCAAGCATTTATTAACTACCCACAATGTACTAATTGAACGCATGATAGTTGGCTAAGTATATAGCAAGTTGTGGCAAGCGATACAATATGCCTTGCATTTCTTAATGGAAAAGGAAAAGAGGGAGATAGAGGGAATGGGGAAATACAGATCACCGGTCTGGGTTCCTGCGCTGATCCCGCCGGCGAGGGTTCCAGGAGGCAGCCACCTGCGTCCATCTTTTTTGCTTCACTGCTCTCTCCCGGGCTCCCCCTTGATTTATACCCACTTTCCTTGGGTCTGTCCCCTAGGTCGACCTCCACAGGGAGCAGGAGAGGCTGGGGCAGCTCTTGGGCTGTGGGTGAGGGTTGGTTGCTGCAGTGAGTTGCAGAGGTTTGGAGTTTTTTCTTGGTGTGTGGGAGTTCCCTGTTCTGTCAGGGAGCAGCCAGGGCACTGCTGAGCACGGGGGGTTTCACCTTTCAGTCCCACTAGAGCTGAATCTGGGGGACTCACCCCCAGAAGGTTTCTCCTGTCATGCATTCAAACTGTGAGTTACTGTCAGCCATTTGTCCTACTTGACTGTAAGCTTCCCTTAATGTGCAGGGTATGCCCTGACCTGCTAGTTAATACTTGAAGCCTTTTGGCTGTTCCATACATTTCTTCTTATCTCTGAGGAGAAAATTGCCTTGCTCCTCAAACTATCAAATAGACCCATTGCTCAACTATCCAGATGTGTCCCGATCCCAAAGTGTCAGATGAATGATTTGTCCCCAGCAAAGATGTCGTCTTTCCTCCCAGCTTTTACTGCTGCATGATTAATATGCTTCAAAAGAGAGTCAGCTGATTAAAGATGGTGTGAGTATGATCTCTTTCTTGATCCTTCTGCAGAGATTTGTCCAAGCTGAAGGCAGAGCAGATGAGGCTTTCTGGATCTGCACTTGTAAACTACTCCTGCCTGAACTCCGGCGTGCAGCTCTGGGAACCCATCAGTCTGGGTAGACCTGTCAGCAAGCACGGCAGCAGGCACAGCAGCAAGCGCCCCAGGAAACAAGCCAGAAGACTTGGGAAGTGATGCACTTACAAGTCAAGGGGGACCTGGAGAAGAAGGAGCTTCAGGACAGGTAAATGTGTTTTAAACTTTGCTATTACCAACATTACCTTCTGTGGCTGCTTCTTGGGTTCATAGATGGGCTGTGCTCACATTTAAAACACACCTGCTCTGCACAGCCTTGTTTCTGTCCCTAGTCAAGCTATCGCCTTCAGCAGAACAGGGAGAAAATCACGTCTGACCGACAGAAGCTTTTGTAAGACAAGACTGGAAAAGAGATTGTTTATTACAGTGTTCTTGCTGTTACCTGATTCTTGGTGAGAAGTTGAGACCAGCATAAAGAGAGCTGTGTCTCTTGTACACCCTTTTGTCACCAAAATGGGATAAAAGAACTTATCGACACCGATGGGATGTAGGTAACAGACCCTCCTTTATTAACAGCCAGGTGTGCAGGGCAGCCGTCTCACCACCAACACACACCTAATTCATATAACATGCTCATTATACAGAATACAATAATACATATTAATCAAGTGCTCATACATAACCATGTTAATTCCTGTAAATCATTTTAATATCCAGCCTCTTCTCGGTCATGCGCACTGAGGTCCTGAAACGAGTCTGGGCTGTAATAAGAGTTGGGGGTACATGGGTTGGTGGTCGCCATCTTCCCCTGTCAGAATTACCTTTTACCGAGTTTCTCCATAACTTGGCAGACATAGGCAGGTTGTTACAGTTCATTTTCTCTAATTTCTATTAATCTTACCTAAGCTTCTACCTTTTGACATGCAAAACAATAAAGTATTATTTCAAGATTAATAATTATTGAACTATGTGGCCCAGATGGTCTTGGTCTGAGACTTTACAGATGAGCTCATAGCAGCATAGCTGGTTGCATGGTTTGCACAGTGTTCCATAGTTACTTAATATACAATGATTCTCTGAGTTTTATAAAACTAATATTCTTATAAAATTGTATTCAATTATTTAATTATGATTATTTCTCATCATAAGATCCAAAATCATCCACTTAAATCAACAACAAATCAATGGCAATCTGTAACAATTAGCCTCCATGCCTTTTTAAACACTATAGGATTCAAAGACACACACTAGCTTAACATGATTACCCTGACTTCGATTCCTCTTCTTTAATCACTAGACCTCACTTCCATGGGCTATTTGTGATTTGCAGTTGGACATTGTCATTGAACAAAGAACTTTGATCTTTTTTATTTTAGTTTTCTCCTAAATCCTGACAGGTTTAAAAAAAAAAATTTAAAAATCCAGCACAAACAAAACTCCAAACTAAAAACTCCTAATGCTTTCATGAGAAGTTGAAATTTCTCAAGGAAAAGGAGATACTTCTGGCAAACTGAACGGAATAATTATAGGATAGCTGAAGGGAAAATAAATCTTTGACCTGTTTTTGTGATTATTGTTGATGCATGGTTGTTGTTATCATCATTGTCCGAGACAGTGCTCTATTGCTGCACTATTTGCTCTATTGCTCTATTTGTGCTATTCCGCACAAATACAGAACATCAGCAAAAGTAAAATCATTTAATGTAGTGTACTGCATTCAGCAGGAAAATTAGAAAAACCTTTCTTTTTTTATTCAAACGCTTGAGCACAAAGTAAAATTTCTATTTCCAGTGAAAAATGTTCAAATCAAAAAATTTGGAGAAGACATCAGAAAAAAAATAAAAAAGCCTTTCCTGTTTCTCCAGTCCTGCCAATTACTTGTGCTCTTTTGAAGCTATTTCTCAAACCATTCACTGAAAAATTCCTAACTGTTTTGCTGATTAAGGATACCAATTAAACTCAGATACCAAAGCGAAAAGAGCAGGCGTATTTTACTAGTGATAACAGTGTAATACAGAAAACATGCAGTAAGAAAAAGCAGGATAGTGGTCTTAAAGCAGCAAACAGCAAAAGACAGGGTAATGCATTAAATCATGGGGATGAAGAAAAATACATCACCGCTTGCATATATTATCATCATCCAGATCCGCAGTCGCTGGGGAGCCCCGGTCACAGCGAGGGTTTGCAGAGCCTGTCCCGGCAAGTGGGAAATCCTACACGGTGCGTCCACCCGTAGGTGAGGCTGCCAAAGTCGCTGCAAACGGGCCCAGCCTTATATACCAGGGATCGACAGGCCAGAAGAGCTGGCACCTTTGTTTTGAGCGGAAAATTTCTGGTTTCATTCTCCTGTTGGATTCCACTCAAAGCCTGGCCAGGGCTCGGGGGGGAAAACAAGGGAGTTTCTAACAAGGCCAAATACCTGGGTTCTCAGCCTTGAACAAGGCTGAGAAAGGAAAGTTGGAAACATTCTCTCCTCACTACCGACTATATTTTGTCTAAGCTGCGCCTCTCACTAGTGAGTTTACATACTTTATTAATGACTACACACTAAGTTAGCAGCTTCAGCTTGGGGCCTGTTGTTCAGGCTGCAGTACTTCAATGCTTTAGCACTTTTTACATCAGCATAAGTGGGTTGTTATAACTTGGTACAATACCTACTGGCACAATGGTTTTCAGTTATAAAATGTACAGGATACATCTATAGGTCAACTCTGGCTTGGGCCAGTTGTCCAAGCCTTAGCACTTCACTAACTCAGAATTAAAACTGTGACACAAACCCAAATCACAAGGCTGGTTTTGCCAACCTGCTCACCTCCCTCTGGCAGAGTTGCAGGTGCAGCTATGTGACCTTTCCAAAAAGTTAAAATGTTGTTTTCAAAGCAAGGCACATTTTTCAAACCGCATTCCTTGTTTATTCCAGAAGGTCAAGATTTCGATTTGATTCAGCTTTGATTACACTGCTGATTTAAGGTGTTGGGAGGAAATTTCAGCTTTATTCTACCCAGAAGCATCAAGTGAACCATCTGGCCTACCTAAAGTACCTGTACTAAGAGGAGATTAATTGCTTTCTGAGCTGCCTGATTCTCTCCATTGCCTGTACAGATAGCCTAGCTCAACATGGGTTCAGATAACCAAATTAGGACCAATACATCTCACCTTTAGTGATGCTAACTCAGCCCTCTGGCTGATGACACTTCTGCTCTACTCAACTTTGCTGCCAGGTTGGTGAGTGCCCTTGGGCAAATTCATCACCTCTTCCTATCTCTTTTCCATTTTCTGCTCATCTGTCCTGTTACAGCTTCCTTGGGGCTCTGTGGCTGGGGGCATATGTTGGGTCTGTTCATAGCAAAAAGATGAAAAAAAAAAAAAAAAACCACCAAAAAACCAGCTTGATATCTGAAATGTTTTCATCCTCACCACTCACCAGTGGTTACTGCTCAGGAGTGCAAGGATACGGGCCACAATAGGACAGTTCTGGATAATCCACGCACAAATTCAGCTTTACCTCCAAGATATCCCTGTGACTCCCAAGGGCACCCTAAAGTGTTGCTGTTGGTACCTACAGTAAAATATTTAGACTGGCTTCATATAAAGGATGTGATAGATTATACAGGCTGTTGCAGAAAAGAGATTGGCATATATAAAGTGTTACTCATGAGGTTGTTTGAAAGTCATAGGGGAAGCTGGTGTCATTTTACCAGTAAAATGGGGCCCTGCAGTGTGGAGGACCACAACCATGGAGCAGACTCTGGGTAAGGTGCAGTATTGCTGTAGCAGTTTCAAACCTGGTCCTGGTCTCTTGCTAGAGCACTGAGGTTAAGTTCTTTGCTTCAACAGGGAAAAATATTTTTAATTGCCATGTTGGATGAGGCTGCTTGGCCTTTGATGGATTCCCTGAAAGATGGATTTCAGTGGCTGCAGCTCCAGCAACAAAATACTTTTCTAAATACAAATAATACATTTCAGTTTGTAATCGTGCATTAATTAAGGTAGCCAAGCAATGCCCACATTTTGTCAGCAACTAGAAAATATCACAAGCCTCCCAGGTAATGAGTTTCACTCACATATACAGCAGTTCTCTGAAATAATGAGCTTTGGAAACAATCCATAGGTGCTGACTCGATGTTATGAACTCAGTGACTCTGTTCCAGACAGGTTGTGTTTTTCAGACAGCAGCTTCCCTTCAGGTGCAAGCTTCCTCTCATCAGGATAGTAACTCAAACACTGCAGTACACTGACACGCCTGCTTTGCTGTTGTGCCATACAGCCAGAACCTTCTCCCCCAGCCTTCCGCGTTCTGTTTTGCAGGATAAATTACAGCCTGGTTCTTAACCCCTCCCTCCCTCCCTCCCTCCCTCCCTCCCTCCCTCCCTCCCTCCCTCCCTCCCTCCCTCCCTCCCTCCCTCCCTCCCTCCCTCCCTCCCTCCCTCCTTTCTTGCTTCCCTGTGGGTTTTCACTGCTCAGATTAAACTGAATCATTGAGCAAAGCCAGAATTTAGAGAGGCCCCTGTTGTGTTGCAAGGTGGGATCATAGTTTGCACTTCTTCTGGTCTCTTGGAAGATGATGCTTCAGATAAAAGTGAATCCAGCTTACTGTTGCCTCTCTTCTCTCGGAGTCAACCAGCTTAGTGTGTACTTGCTGTGGAGGGACTTCTGCTTTTTATGTTCATCCCTCAGTATCCTCAGCTCTTAAGGCTACATTACACTGAAGGCTCTTTCCTGCCCATTTTGCTTAACAGCATGCAGTCCAGGGGAGAGGCTGGAAAAGTCTCTTTTGCCCATTTTCCACCACATTTCAACAAAAACAATTCTTAAGAACCACTGTAAAAAAACTTTAGGAGGTGAAAATGTCCACTGGTTATCACTAAGAGTGATTTGATATTTTCCCCCACGAGGAAATTCAAGATGCTTTAGAGTCAGACACATCACCTGCCTCAAGCTAAAACAAAGTCAGATGAAGAGTTTAGTAACCTGTGGTATCTGTGCCTGTTTTGCTTTGATTTACTGCAAGTTGCTACTGGCAGAAACACAGACTTTGCTGCCATCTTTCCCAGCATAAACTGATGCAACAGTATGCGTGCAAAAGAAGAGCATTTAAACTTTGGTTTGCTTGACCTTGGGAGGATGGATGACTCTTTGATCATTTCTGAGCTGGGTTTTGCCCAGAGTGTCCTTGCTTCTTCCATCAGAGGAAGCGTTTGAATGTGTTTAGTGTGAGTCAATGAGCAGATAGCAAAGGAAAAGGTCAGAAAGGGAGAGTGAGGCCTCCCCAGGATGGCACTGAGCCTTGGCAAGCAAGAGGGGTGTCCCGATCTGATATCAGGGAGGGTTCTTAAACGATCCTAAGAGCAAAATTATATATATATATATATATATATATATATATAAAGGTTTAAATGATTGATACAGTGGCAGACTTTGATTGGCGAACAACACAAATCTGTTTTACACCATCAGGTGAGGCAGTAGATGTAAATTGCATGTTGGATTAACTGAACAAAGCAAGGAATAATACAGGGCAAAACCATCAAGGCAGCAAATGCACGTATAAGATAAAATAAATGCCGCTTTACCCATGGTGCTCCGGGTAACCAAGACCATAAATCACCACTCCAGCCATTCCATGTTTGAACAGGGACATGGGCCAGTTTCCTAATGTCTGTGGTCAGTTGAAGGACTACTTCACCTGCATCGTCTATTTCCAAACAACAATTAGAAACATGACTTTGTTAACCAATTTATGTGTGAGTGTCCATTGACACCTGCTTTCCATAGTAGGAAATTGAATTGGCCATGTTCCACTATCATCCCAGGTGGTATATTACTAGTTTTGCTATAATTGCTTACAATTTATGCTGGGGTGAGGGGTGCAGAGACCCACGGCCAGCTTGATAGGCTTGGCTATCCTCCACAGACCCGACAGTGATTTAGATTAAAGGTTTGGCTTACAGTTCTTGATAACAAAACAAAATCGTTATCCTCAAAGGGGTCATATGGGTTGCGGGAAGATGGGGGAATTGGTTTCCCTTCATTCTCATAGGTAAATGGACAGAATACTGTAATAAATAGCATACACATCCTAACCAAATTACACTAAGATCTGCGTCTGCTTCACTTCTTCTGTGGGTGCGTCTGTGTCGCCTGCTTCCTCCTGAAAGTGAAACAAAAGAACAAATTTGCTTCTCTGGTTAGAAAGAGGGAACAATCCATCTAGTGTGAATCTTATGAGTTTTTCCACAGACATCTTTTGCCTTCCAGGTGTATTTATTAAAGGGTGTGTCCAACACCAGTGGCACTTTGTCCACTGTGAGGAGTTCGACCAAGACAGGTTGTCCTGGGAAATGGGATAGATTGTGGGGGGTGGAGGTTTGCCACCTGCAAGCTGTCCTCCAGGCTAGGCAGGAGGTGACTGACCTTGTCATCCTCCTCAAGGTCCTGGAGACCTTGTACAGCGACATTCGCCAGTTCTGCACAAGTCATTCTAATTTTTGGGTCAGGAGTCCGTCCATCAGGTCCTGGGGAATGCCTTTCTGAAGCACAGGCCTTGTCGAGTTAGGTGCCTCTCTCCCAGAACTCTGACCGCGAGGAGATTCCAAGTCTTGTCCCTTCCTCATGGATGATTGTTGTCCACTAATTTGCTCTGCAGCCCGTATGACCCTGGTTTCAGTTCTTTGGGACGATCCATCATATTTTCTCCTAAAGTTAATCAATTCCTGGGCTACGTCTCCCTATGTTCATACTTTCCTCCTGGCAGTCGATGGTCAGGGGTCACTATCCCCTCCAGAGCGGCCATTGTTCTTTCTCCATTAGGAGTGTTTTGAATCTTCCCTTGCAATTGAATGCCAGTGGGTTTCAGGTAGTCAGGGAGTCCTTGTATCAGGGGAGTCATCCTCTCTGGGTCCACAGGCATCATCATCGGGGAGCCTTGGTTGGGCTTGAGCTCCTGATCATACATCATCTGGAGACAGGCTGCCTTCTGCACACTTCCCACTAACTGATCCACTGTGTCCGTTATGGCAAGGGGCTCTCCCCTCTCTAAGGGGTTCAGCCCTCCGGCCCAGTATGCAACTCTCTGAGTCAATGACCACGGGGCTCAGCATTCGACAGTAGTTAGAAACACACCTGGACCCCAATATCCTTCTGCTTCTTTCTCTGACAACAAAATTCTGTCCCCTCGTGACAGAGACACTCTCCACACATACTCTGTCTCTGATTCTTTTGCAGTCCTTGCAAAATCTTTTTTCCGTTTTGCCAGTTCGATTGCTGTAAACGGGACTTCGTTGGTAATGACATGAGGACGGTTATCACTATCGTCCTTGTACATCTACTCTGTTTTAATCAGTGGATACATATGGGGGAGACTCTATATAGTTTCTTTTGCCTTCTGCAAATCTCCTTGGGGATAGATTTGCCGTATCCCCTTCTCCAAAAGCTTCACTTCTGCCTCTGCCAGTGTATCTATCTCCACCAAAAGGTGTTCTCACAACTCATTTTTCAATATTATATTTTGATTCCTTTCTTCTTCTAGCAATTATTTGGTGTCTCGCCACTGGTTCTGCAGGGTCTGTATGACTATCTGCAGAGAGTCTATTACAGCATCAGCTTGACTAGACTTCTTTCTCTCTTCCACCGCAGCTGCCAGGCTCGCTCCTAGCACAAATTATAGCTTTTTCTTTTCCCTTCTTAACCTTAGCTTCCTTCAGCAATATCCTTATCTGATCCACAACATCTGTGGTTGAAACCAGTGGTTTTTCACCCAGTCTCGCTGCTGGACTGAGGGATGGGATCAGTGCGCCTCCAGAAGATCATATAATTTATCTATTCCTTCAGCCCCTGAGGGCACATCATCTCAAGCATTGGTTGCCTTCTGGGTGGTCATTCTTTTTCCTTTTCCTAGTTCAAAGGGGTTTATTGTCCTGAGACGGTCACACCTTAATGTCAAATTTCCCCTGTTCTCTACCAGGAGACCAGATCTGAATCTCACACAGAAGCAACTCAAAGGGGTTTTTGTCCTGAGAGGGCCACACCTTGGTACACAAGCTTCCCCTTTTCACTCTCAGGAGGCCACACCTTACCCAAGCACAAATGCAATATCACTGTCCAGTCTCCACCATTCACTCTCAGGAGGTCACACCTTAATGTAACACAAAGGGGGCTATTTCGTCCTGAGAGGTTTGCATCCAACACAGCAAGGTAGTACAGCACTCTCATCTCAAGGGATGCTGTCTGTGACGCCAATTTAAAATGTCCTGATCTGATATCGGGGAGGGTTCTTAAACGATCCCAAGAGCGAGATTAAGACACAAAAGAGGTCAGATGCTGTACAACCTTATGAACTGTATCTTCTATAACAACTGATAAGAACGATAGGACAGAGAGGAAAAGAAAGGAAAAAGTCAGAATCCCTATGGAAGAGAACAATAGCAATGCAGCTAATTACCACCACCATGACCGGGGATCCAGCGATGTTCTGTCAGCTTGGTCTCGGTGCCGATGATGATGGTCCGTCCTCCTTGCTCCGCCAAAGTCTCAGGCATACGTTATCAAGCATCGAGCAACAGGCAACAATAATCTTTTGAGAGGAGTATACAGTCCATTCTTTTATAGTCCCGGTCCCCATGATTTAGTCCGCCCATTTCCATGGGGCTTGTTGCAATATGTGCCGCCCTGTGGTCCTCCGTGCGGGCATGCCCAAGTATTTACGGTGGTCATGCTGGCAGGAGTTAACCTACGATGCCTTCAGCCTCTTCTTGCCACCTGCTCTCTCGCACCACCTACCCTGCTCGCACACAAGCGTAGCTTGGTGGGCACTACCAAGGCTGCTGCTGTTCCAGCCTTGGGCGGATGTCGTGGTTTTGTCCGGGACTATTTGTCTCCTTCAAGGCGTACTACTTCACAGAAACAGGATGCTGAGGCCAGGATATGGTAGTTGCAAAGCAGCAATGTGAGACAGACTAGACTCAAAACAGTCCCTTAAAAATCCAGAGTCTCACAAAAAAACGCTATCTTCAGTCAGACATTCTTGAATGAGGGTTAGAAATTTAGAGTTAGAGTTATTTATCTTTTCTTCTTTGAGCTAAATATCTAGGAGATGATCATCTGGAAGTTGTGTCGTCAGTTTGCCTTAGCATCAGGAATTGACCAGAAAGCGAGCGGAGCCGGAGTGACAAGTGAAGAGGCTGTCGGAGCAAGTACCTCACATCGGCAGAAAAGGAGCGGTAGCTCCGAGCCATCGCTGGTCAGGTGGGAGCCGAGGGCCGCTGGGTTGCGGAGAGCACGCCCGTCCCTTGGGAGGCTTAACCGGAGGGTACACAGCGCCCCGGTGCTCCTCCTGGCGCCCCGGTGCTCGTCCTGGCGCCCCGCCGCCTCGGCAGGCAGTAGCCGGGGTGAGGGGCCGGGCCGCGGCTGGCGGCGGGCGGGTCCGCCGGCGCCTGCCTGAGGCCTCGCCAAACCAGGGGGCTGCCCAGGGAGGGCAGCACACGCAGAACAGAGTGGCCTCTAAAGCTGTTGATTTCCACAGAACTGCGGTTTATCGTCAGCCTTCCAAAGGCTGTTATTTGAAACTACTACTACGATAAAGGAAGTTTGATCCTGTGCTTGAATGCAGGTAGCTGTCTGTTGCAGGTACTGGCAGCTGTTCAGAAGGTGGCTCCAAATCACACCTCCATTTAGGTACTGGCATGTGGCTTTTCTCTGTTAATCTCGGTCATTTATTAAAAAATATGCTTTGGAAAAGCTGAGATCGCTTAGTATAGACCTTCATCCTAGGAAAGGGTGTTTTTTGCCCCAACCCTGGGGGAGTGTCAGCCCTGCGCAGCTGTGGGACATTCAACACCTAAAAGCCAAACTGACATGGGCGGCTCAGCTCAGCTCAGCTCAGGACTGCTCGGCTCGGTGAGCTCTACTCCACGAGGGACTGCCTGTGTGGTGAAGAAAATGGCGGCACTCCACGAGGGGCTGCCTGTGTGGTGAAGAAAATGGCGGCACTCCACGAGGGGCTGCCTGTGTGGTGAAGAAAATGGCGGCACTCCACGAGGGACTGCCTGTGTGGTGAAGAAAATGGCGGCACTCCACGAGGGGCTGCCTGTGTGGTGAAGAAAATGGCGGCACTCCACGAGGGACTGCCTGTGTGGTGAAGAAAATGGCCGCACTCCACGAGGGACTGAAAATTGAACATGAAAGCTCCTTCTGAGGTGGTGGCTGAAGGGCTGTGCCAGGCACCGGGCGGCAAGCGGGGTGGCCACGACTTGAAACTGCCGTGCGTGAGGTAGCAGTGAGCAGCAGAGGAAGGAAGCAAGGGTTGCAAGGGAGGGTTTTGTTTGGGTTTTTTTTCTTTGTTCTGTGGGTACAGAAGGCTGATCTGTACGCTTACTGGAAGAGCTGTGTTTAGTTTGTTTCTTTTACAGTGGGCATTTATGTTCTGTCCAGACTTTAAAGCACGACTACGAGCTAGCAGACGGTACTGCGAAACATCCAAAAATAAAAAAGGCATTCATCTCGTTGGAAACGTTCTTCATGCCGGTGGTTTCCAAAGGTGTGTTTGTCAGTCGTCTGCGGTCCTTGAAACCTCTGTTGATTTAAAGCTGACTGGGTACGTGTTTCGAGAGCCTCTGACAATTTGTCCGGGCAAGTACAGAGACAATTAACAGGCTACATCACCAAGGGCAAAAAATGATTTAGCAATCCAGAGTCTCACAAAAAAAGCGCCATCTTCTGGCAGGCATTCTTGAACGAGGGTTAGAAATTTTTATTTTCAAAGCTGATGTTGACCGTCTTCCGGAGTTCTTGGCAGGGAAATGGTTGAAGGTTTTGCACAGTTGGTTTCTTTATGTATAGCTGCTTTAACCGAGGTACCTGATGAGGTAGCCAGGGTTAACAAGAAAGGTTGAGACTGGGTGAAAGGCACTTGTTGTACCAGTGCCCTCAGCAGAACTGGGACAGTAAAGGGCTTTTTTGTCGTGCAGTGAGGTGAGGGGACAGGACCGCTCTCGGCAGCGGTCCCGGCAGCCTGGGCGCTGCGGGACGGCAGTGCCCGCTTGGTGCCCAGCCCCACTGAAGGCTGCCGGCGGAACGCGGGGTGGCCGGGGGAAAGGGGCCGGTATCCTTACAGCCTCTCGGAAAGGCTGACAGCCTTAGGGGCCCCCTCGCCTCCGGGCACCCCCCGCAGGGGTTCTGACGCGGCAACAGTGCGGCCCGGCAGCAGCCAGCAGCTCCCTGGAACCTACGGGGTGTGGCGGGGACCCTCCCGCATTGTGACGCCACGGGTGTGCCTCTGTGATGCGTCGCCGCACTCCGGGCAGTCTCCTAGCAACGCCTTTTGGTGGTGGGCTGCCGGCTGTCGGGTCGCCAGTTGCGGTGCCGAGCCCGGCCGTGACAGCAGCGATGGAGCTTCGGAGCAAGCGCAAGCTGCCGGAGAGCGCGGCGGGGCCCTCCCAAGCCGCAGAGGTGGGGGCGATAGGAGGGGCGGCGCATGCTCATTGCGGCCCCGTGCGGTCGACAGTTCAGGGATGACGCCGGGAGGGGAGGTGGGGCGGAGTGCAGGGCAGGGCAGGGCGGCATGGGGCAAGGAGGCTGGCTGCTGCTGTCGGCGGGGCGAGGGCGGCCGGCCAACAGCTCGTCCCTCGCCGTGCCGTGCCGTGCCCGCCAGCGCAGGCAGGTCGGGTGGCCGGAGCGCCCCTGTGCCCCCGCCTCCGTACGGCCGGCATGTTCTGTGCCCGAGCCTTGTTCCGTGTGGAGAGAAAATGGCTTTGGCGGCTTTGGCGGGGGAGGCCGCAGCCCTTGCCCGTGCCCCTGCTCGGGGTCAAGGACGGAGCCTCTCACCAGAGCAGGGGCTGGGTAGACGGGTTCACGCTGGGGGTGCGTGGGGGGCGCGGGGCTCCTCGTCCACCTTTCCTGGGAAGGGACGCAGCCGCGCAGCGCCCAACCGCGGTGTCTCGGCGGCATTGCCGCTGCTGCGGTGCCCGGGCGCGCCGGCCCGAGGCGTGGCTTGTGAGCTACCCCCGATTTGCGATTGGAAAGTGAACTAAAAGACACGTGTAGGGAGTTATTTATCTTTTCTTCTTCGAGCTAAATATCTAGGAGATGACCATCTGGAAGTTGTATTGTCAGTTTGAATTAGCATCAGGAATTGACTGGGAATTTATAGAAGGAAGCACGGGAAAAGTTTAGGACAGGTTCCTTCAAGTCTTTAAAAGCCCGCCGGGCAATGCTTGTATGCCGCTTTGAAGGACGCGGAAGCCTGCACGTTTCCTTGCCTCTGCTCCATCGGGTGCCTGAGCAGCTTTGCAGAAATGACGTGCACGGTGTGCGTTTAGTGTCTGAGCCACGATACTTCTTTTTCAAATCTTCAGTAAGAAGTAGGCTATTGGTTATGTTCCCCTATAGAAAAGAGTTCATTTCAAACAGTTCTCCAATTAAAAAATAACGTGGAAGAAAGAGCGGAGAAAAAATGAAATTTGGGTAGTCGAGGAAAAATACGATCTCTGTAACAGTGCTGTTAACTAGTGGCTTTGAAAAGTAATTGTTTGTCTATGGGATGTAGTCCAAAGAGCAAAATATCTCTGTTACAGATGCAGCGTTCCAAGCGAACTAAGTATCCTGAATGTGATAAGAGAGCGACTCCAGCTCGCAGACGTGGCAGAGCTCGTAAGAGAGCCTTAGGTAGTGTGCAGAACGAGCACGGCAAACAGGATCTTTCCCAGCTTCCTGACAGGTAAATAACTTCTTGGCTTCTGATATCACTAAGCATATCTTTCAAGATTTAATTGTTCTCATTGGGTCATCTGACAATGTATTCGCTTTTGCGTTGGAGATATTTTGAGAGAGATGTGTTACAGCTTAGCACAAAAAGCTGTCTCGGTAGGGGTGCTAGAATTGTAGTTGTTTATTTGATCCTTTGTTTGTAGTACCTGTCCAGAAACCAAACCTGTAAATGAAAGAGACCATCCTCCTAAACGACGCTGTGTTGAAGCATCCAGGAACAAGCAGGATCAAGGATGTGGTACTGGGCCTGACGGTAGCAAATCATCAGGTTTTAGCGGGACGGGTCGTCACAAAAGGAGATATGAGACACCTTACCCTACCTGTCGTCGTCATCCACAGGTGGCGTGACCCATTTTAATCTCGGTTTATTCTCTTTTAAGAAGATAGATGCTCATCTGGGCAGTAGTAATTGAGTGTGGGCTTTTGGGGAATTCTGTCAATGACATTAACAGTTTATTCCTTCGGTGAATATTAGTAGATGGTTATTTTTGCTAGGATTTTATTTCCGTCAGTGAGAACGTATAGTTTGTAGGTATGCTTGTGATACCACAGAACGTACTTCTGCTATTTGTTCACTGGGTATAGTTGAGCAGATGAATGCATAATAACCATCAGTTGGAGTACTTGCAATACAGGCATCGCTTTCATGCCTTCTAAGCTCTTCTTACGACCAGCATTTATTTCAGCCCTGCTCAAAAATCCAAGCACAAGCTTTTAAACTTGCTTTTGACTCAGTATCGCTGCTATAGCAAGGAGCTTATATCAGATTTTTACTTTTTAAAAAATTTATCTAGTAAGATGTTTTAAGTGTCACTGAAAAATCTGTAGAGTCAGGTATGCGTGATGTCTGCCCCCTAGCAGGGCAGGTTTTCTGATCTGTGTTATATATGTAACTCTTAAAAAAGCTGAAGATAGGATTTCTAATCTTCAGCAGAGACAGCCTAGAGGTGATGTATATGCTATTTATGATTTTTAAAACATCAATTCTTACCCAATAATCACACAAGTGATTTAATCTCCAGTTCTTAAGATGGGTGTTTTAGTTTGGCCACAAGGTTGGGGGTTTTTTTATGATTGATTGATTGATAGGTATATAGATAGATAGAGAGAGAGATATTAAATCCTTCACTTTCAAAAAAAATACGGTCACTGAAATCCTGAAGTAAGATTCAGTGAACCAATCTTTAAAAAGAAAAACAATAGTAATTTTTTGTTGCCTTGCCGCTTTGCGTATCTCACCTGAAAACCTGTTCCTTGCCATGTTTTCCTCCTGTAACATAAAGCATGTGCCCTGTGAATTTCCAGGGACTGCATTTGAAATTGCGCCTGCCAGCTGATTGTGGCCTGGCATGTATCTGAATGCCTGAATATCTCCCCGCTGAATGAATTTTGTTTTCTGACCTGAATTCACTTGGTTTTATTGATTGGCTGGACAATCTTGCTGCCGTTCCAGAAGAGTCCTCAAAGGAAAAGATCCAGGATCCTAGAGGAGGATGAGAGGGGTCACGTGGTCTGTCAGCATGGAGACATACTAAATGGAAGATGTATAGAACATTCTTCAAAATTTATTAACTTTTCAGATAGATAAGTTCTTTTAGTGTAAGATGTGAGGGGGCT
This sequence comes from Athene noctua, assembly GCF_965140245.1. Classification (NCBI taxonomy): domain Eukaryota; kingdom Metazoa; phylum Chordata; class Aves; order Strigiformes; family Strigidae; genus Athene; species Athene noctua. The sequence goes on along the minus strand of NC_134043.1, from coordinate 40,434,673 downwards.
TTGCAAGGCTTTTCTTTCTGTCCTGACCTTTTGTGTTTGGGGGTGGGAATTGTTTTTCTTTTCTATAGAACTTAAATTTTTCTTTTTCCCTTTCCCCCCACCCCCCCCCCAACAATACTAAATGAAGTTAATGAACATAGTAGAAGGGGATCCCTGTAAATGTGCCTCGAGAGCTGTCCAATAACATCTCTCAAACTAGATATTTACAGTTTGAAGCAGCACAGTCTAGAAGAGCTTCAGTGATAGTACTTAGTGTTTTTGTGGGTTTTATTTTTGTTTGCCTGGTTTTCTTAATAGCTGAGGAACATGCAACTTTTGTGACTGAGTTCTTTTTCTTTATAGATGAGGTCATTGCCATTTTGGGTGAAGGTAGTTTTGGAAGAGTAGTGGAATGCATTGATCGCAGAGCGTAAGTCTTGACTTAAATACGTGTAATTTTTCTTACTGATACTGTCACCGAGTGGGTCCCGAAGTGGGCGCCTTCGGATTGTGTCAGGTTTTACCTTTACTTCCTCATCTGCTGCTCTGTGTATTTCTGAAAGGCTGCCGCGGTTCCCAAACCTGGGTTGCTGCTCGTACAGCACCGGGAGGTGAGGGCTGTGCAGGACTGTGGTGGGCGAGGCGATGGGTGTGTCCTCTGCAGGTGCCCCCCAGCCTGGTAGAGGTCGGGGGCTGTTGTGGGGAGGGGCCTAGAGAATGTGGGCGAAGCTGCACCCCCCCAGGGGGCAGCCCTGGGGCCTGGACCACCCCAGGCCTGTATAATGAGTAAGGTCTCGGCCGTCATCTTGCTCACCTTCAGGGATCATCTGTGACGATGCAGGGCCATTGGGTTCCAGCAGTGAGCACCTTACAGGTCACAGATGGATTTTGTGCTTGATGGCGGTTTTGCTCTGTGCAAGATAGTATGAAACTGGATTGTCGCTCCAGTCGCTCTAGAAGGCATTTGACACCTCAGTTACATTTTCACTACCGAAATGACTGAGGGTGGCTTGTCATTTTTGACTAACAGTCGGGTTAGGCCATGGGATGTGGAAGCTCCTCCAGGATTAGCCCGGCGTACATAAATACAAAGGGGAGGTGAACGGGGCCTTTAAGAATAATACCGATATATAAGGTATCGAGTGGGTTTTCAAATGGTAAAGGTTTAGTTGGTTTTGGGCAGGGATGAACCTTGATTCTATTCAGTCTGTATGTACTTTAAAAATCCCTTTTCTGATGAGGTTGCCATTGTTATCAACAATGTATATGGTGACAATTACTCAATAGTCTTGGTTAAAACCACTCCTTGTTCTAATCACTGTTAAAACCTTGTCTTTTCAGGGCAGACAGACACGTAGCTGTGAAAATATTAAAAAATGATCCTCGGTACTCTGAAGCAGCTTATTTCGAAATACAGGTGCTACAAGACTTAAAAAAGTGGGATCCAAACAACACACAGTGAGTAGACAAGGGCGGCTGTACTTTGGTTTGGCTTTTAAGATTTCTGTGACGCCGCTTTCTGCACCGTATGACGTATGTATCTCGGCGCTCTACCACTTCTGTTGCAATTGATGGATTTTCCTGCTCTTGCAGCCACTGTGTCCAGATGTTGGAATGGTTTGAGTACCAAGGGCATGTCTGCATTGTTTTTGAGCTGCTGGGACTCAGCACCTATGACTTTATTAAAGGGAATCGCTTCTTGCCATTTACGCTGGAGCACATCAGACAGATGGCTTATCAGATCTGCAAATCTGTGAACTGTAAGTAGGTTTCCTTTTTGCTTTATTTGTCACATTTTCTCCATAGAATTTGCTAACTGTGTGTGTTACCTTGCAGTTTTGCACCTGAACAAGTTGACACATACAGATCTGAAGCCAGAAAATATTTTACTTGTGAATTCTGACTACACAGAAGAGTATAACCCCAAACTGGTAAGTTGCTGTCCTCTTCCCCACCTCTCCCTCAGCTCTGGTCTGGGTTTACTTGCTCACTTGCACTCCCTTGTGTGTCGTTTCAGGAATGCGACGAACGGAGACTCAAGAATACGGACATCAAAGTTGCGGACTTTGGGAACGCAATGTATGATGACGAGGATCATAGCCATTTGGTGTCTACAAGACCTTACAGAGCTCCTGAAGTGATCCTAGGTCAGTAGACATCTGTTCGGCTGCTCTTGAGCGTAGGACTTTCTGCCTGCTACGGAACTGCCACAGCTGTGTCGCCTGTCTCAAGCGCTTGAGCTGTGGAAGTGTTTGCAGTCTGATACACATGTGAACCTTCTGCATCTTTTCACAGCGCTGGGGTGGTCACAGCCATGCGATGTTTGGAGCATAGGATGTATCCTCATAGAATACTACCTTGGATACGCGGTATTTCGGGTAGGTAACTGAAACTCCAAAGGATGCAGCATGTGCAATGCTCCTCAGCTTGGTCATCAGCTATGCTCCAGGGAGGTGGGGACTAAGGGGAATGGTCTGTGCCAGAAACGAAGCTGCATTTCTCTGGAATGCCAAGTTGAAGAGAACAGAAGCTGCAGGCACAAAGGAACTAACTTCCTCAGCAGAAGAGTGCTACAAGTTGCTTCCAGTAAACATTGTGGCAGCAGCTTGATCGGAAAGTCCACCCTGTGAACATTTGTAACGCACAAGCCACACAAGTAACAGATGACCTTCCTCTATCACCATCGGCAAATACTACTCAAATACCTGAATTCTGTCATCTTGACAGTATGGCCGAAACTTACAAACAAAGAGGAGAAAGGATAAGGGAGGGACAAATAAGGGAAAAGAAACTTCAGTGCACTGTAACTTCCTTCAGGGAACAGATGACTAGAGCCTCTCTTTTTTCCTTAATCTGAAATGAGTTGCAGGGTACAGTCAAGAATGAAGTGTGGTTCTTGATAATTTCCTCTTCACGACATACAAAAATGTCTCTCTCGCTTTCCTTCCAGATCAATGACGACAGAAAACACCTGGCAATGATGGCACAAGTACTGGGACCTTTGCCAAGGCACATGATAAAGAAAACCAGGTAGTTACATCTTCTGCACCTGGACTGCTATAGTTTAAATATTTTCAGATTTGGCTTAATAGCACATGTTTTAAAAAGGTTAATAAACTCGGATGCACCTTGGGCTGTACTTAACAAGCTGGCCACCTTTGTGGAACAGTCCCAGATCAGTTCCCGAGAACAAACGTGCCGATAAACTTCTAGCGAGTCTTTGAATAACAAGCCCCGGTCTGTCTGTTTAAGGAAACGCAAGTTTTTCCATCGTGCCCGGCTGAACTCAGATAAACACAGATATGTTGGACTAAGTGTCGCAAGTTGGTGTAAGCCCCTAAAGGTAAGATGGCAGAGGGAAAAGGCACTTAGGGAGAGGAGCTTTAAGTACTATTCCAATTTTTAAAAAACCGCCATGCTGTGTTGTGTTGTTTTCTTCCTGAAGGAATTCATGACCTGTCAGAATTCAGACCACAGAAACCTCTTCGACCTCCTTCAGAAGATGTTGGAGTATGACCCAGCCAAGCGCATTAGTCTGGAGGAAGCACTGAAACATCCTTTTTTCTCACCCTTGAAACGGCGGAAAAGGAAGCTGCCTCCTGTAGCTGAGAAGGCTGATGCCGATGTCACTCCAAAGAGACAAAAAAAATATTAAATTACTTATTGCCTATAGTTATTTTGTAGATGCCCTCTTTTGTGTTACAGCTTTTTGGATACTGAAGTTTAATCCCACCGCTGGCATAAAACTTAAGGAAAAGATACTGACGAGCCCGCCTGCATTTTCCTGGTGAATAAAAGTCTCAGGCCAGTTGCGCTTTGAACACGTGGAATAGATCACCCTCTGCTCTCTAAACTAGGCCTCCTAACAGCAAGAAAGGACAACAATTTAGTTGTTGTCTTCAGCTGTCATCAGAATACCAAAAGACCTAGTACCTACCTTCCCCTAGTACTAGGGGAATGCAACACCCTCTGCTCAGTAGGAGAACATGGAACAGTCCTACTCCAGTGCCCCCTGAAGGACTTTGAGCTGATACCCCCCGTTATCAAGTGAGATAAAACCACAGAAATTCCTCGCCCTCTCCGAGTTGTGGTAGATTCTGCCACATCGGGCAGTAACTAAGAGCGCGCAGAGTGGTTTGGAAGTGGGCCGTCTGGCTGTCACGTGGGCTGCTGTAATGGGGGATGGCCACTGGGAAGCCTTGGCAGGGCTTGTCTAGGGTCAGCTCTGCAGGGCTGCCTGGAAGGGGGAGACAGGACATGCCTCACCAAAGAACTTGCTCGAATGAAGTCCTAGAGAACGCAAGGCCGGCTGCGCCTGTTGAGCAACCTGTAGGGGGTAGCTGTCGCGCTGTCGGGAAAGAGGATAACGCACTAAGTGTCCCTTTGGTCAGATACGCTGTGGGGCTCCTTTGGAAGATTCTGTAGACTACGTTATATTCCATTTTCCATTAGGGAATCCTGTAGGAAACTGAGGAAATACCGTGTGTCTTGCCAAAGGAGAAACACACAGCAGGTTGCGACAACTGATTTTGTGTTGAAATAATGCACGTATAGCGATGTTTTAATTCCAGTCACCTGTGTGGCTGTGCCACACAGCCCTCTGATCCACGTGATCTCTAATGTTGTTATTCTGTCCTTCCAATAACCAACTGTTCCTCAGTTATAACGGGTAAATCTTTCTGGCCAAATCTTTCAAGAGCCAGTCAACAGCAACATGATCTTTTATCTGTGAGATAGAGGTCAGCTTCCACTCCCTTCAGGATGCTGCTGCCAGACCCAGCACAGAGAGCAGCTTCGTCACTGGCGATTCTGCAGGACACAAGGGGCCACAGTTAAAAGTCCTTTCTTTCCCTCTGTTCAGGCCTCACGTCAGTATTGCTATCGTTTCACAGTAACTACCACCTCCATTCTAGGGCCAGTGTAAATTTGTTGGAGGAAGACACACATCTGTCAGCCTGAAAGACTCATGGGGTTTATAAGGGTTTTTAACGAGGTTTTATAAGATTGCTGTTTTATAAGGCCGGGTAAGTATTCTAATACTGATTCAGCGCATATCCTAAAGAGGTGCAACACAAAGATGCAAATTTTGCACTTGAATCCATTCTCCCTGACTTGTCTCTATTAGGCACAACACAGGACAAAAGTCTAAAAGAATTTCAGATACCTTAAGTCCTTTGCAAACAGTGAGATCTTGCACTTTATAAATCAATGGTGGCGATTTAAAGTCAGTGGTCTAAACTTTGTAACCAATGCTGCACCAGTTCCGACTACATCCAGTACCACAGTCATGCATCTGGAAATGTCCTCTAGTGTTCGTACCTGGTATTCCTCACCAAGATAAATTCCCTAAAATACATTTAGGGTAATTAAGAGAATCATATTGGGGGCAAAAAAGGAAAAAGAAGTCCTCAATTCATACTTGTAAAAGCTGGAAGAAAGGAAAATGAGGGAAGGTCCCCACATAAAATAGCATATAACGATGAACCATTTTATCTTTTTTTAAATGGAATCTCAACAAGTCCCTTTGTTAGCCAGTTACTGGCTCCAGGAGGCATGGCATCATGTGCCGTATGCGGAGAGAAAATTCTGATTCTGTGCTCCAGGGCTCGGAGCACCAGCCGTTCCTTCCAGGTCTTCCACGTTACTCGCTTGAGTGGTGTGAATACAGGAGGGTGGTAAGGAAGAATAAGGTCTGCCGCCTTGTGCACTGCCTCTTCCATCACCTCCTCGGTGAGACCGTTAGTGAGGAGGAGAGTGTTCACAGTGTGGGGAGGGCTTGGTTCCACCAGCAGCCGCACATTGTCCCAGCTTTCAGCCAGAGAGGGGGATGCAAAGTCACTGAGGGCAGAAACGAGCTCCCTGAGGTTCATGAGGGAGCGTGAGGGCAGGTGGCCCAAAGCACGGAGGCAGCGGAGAGGCCGGCGAACCAGCTGTGTGCCGGGCAGCAGCATGCAGCTATCTGTAGAGGGGGCAAAACCACGCAGGAATAAGACCTGGGAATTCGCTGGCTGGAAGAGCAGAGTGAAGAATATTCCAGAGGCGAATGCCGCCCCGATGACAGAGGGCTGCGCGGTACGGTTTACTCCCAGCAGCCGCCGCAGTCGGAGGAGCGCGGCCGCAGACTCTCCGTCCTGCCTCTGGGAGGCGCGGGAAGGCCGAGCTGGCGGCCGCGGGGATGGCGGGCGTCCTGGGTGGGTCGCTCGCCGGTGGAGGAGCCGGGCCGCACCCTGCAGCAATGGGGCGAGCGAGCGGAGCCGGTGTGCTTTGCGCGTAGGCTGTCGGAGCAAGTACCTCACATCGGCAGAAAAGGAGCGGTAGCTCCGAGCCATCGCTGGTCAGGTGGGAGCCGAGGGCCGCTGGTTTACGGAGAGCACGCCCGTCCCTTGGGAGGCTTAACCGGCGGGTGCACAGCGCCCCGGTGCTCCTCCTGGTGCCCCGCCGCCTCGGCAGGCAGTAGCCGGGGTGAGGGGCCGGGCCGCGGCTGGCGGCGGGCGGGTCCGCCGGCGCCTGCCTGAGGCCTCGCCAAACCAGGGGGCTGCCCAGGGAGGGCAGCACACGCAGAACAGAGTGGCCTCTAAAGCTGTTGATTTCCACAGAACTGCGGTTTATCGTCAGCCTTCCAAAGGCTGTTATTTGAAACTACTACTACGATAAAGGAAGTTTGATCCTGTGCTTGAATGCAGGTAGCTGTCTGTTGCAGGTACTGGCAGCTGTCAGAAGGTGGCTCCAAATCACACCTCCATTTAGGTACTGGCATGTGGCTTTTCTCTGTTAATCTCGGTCATTTATTAAAAAATATGCTTTGGAAAAGCTGAGATCGCTTACTATAGACCTTCATCCTAGGAAAGGGTGTTTTTTGCCCCAACCCTGGGGGAGTGTCAGCCCTGCGCAGCTGTGGGACATTCAACACCTAAAAGCCAAACTGACATGGGCGGCTCAGCTCAGCTCAGCTCAGGACTGCTCAGCTCGGTGAGCTCTACTCCACGAGGGGCTGCCTGTGTGGTGAAGAAAATGGCGGCACTCCACAAGGGACTGCCTGTGTGGTGAAGAAAATGGCGGCACTCCACGAGGGGCTGCCTGTGTGGTGCAGAAAATGGCGGCACTCCACGAGGGGCTGCCTGTGTGGTGAAGAAAATGGCGGCACTCCACGAGGGGCTGCCTGTGTGGTGAAGAAAATGGCGGCACTCCACGAGGGTCTGCCTGTGTGGTGAAGAAAATGGCGGCACTCCACGAGGGGCTGCCTGTGTGGTGAAGAAAATGGCGGCACTCCACGAGGGACTGCCTGTGTGGTGAAGAAAATGGCCGCACTCCACGAGGGACTGAAAATTGAACATGAAAGCTCCTTCTGAGGTGGTGGCTGAAGGGCTGTGCCAGGCACCGGGCGGCAAGCGGGGTGGCCACGACTTGAAACTGCCGTGCGTGAGGTAGCAGTGAGCAGCAGAGGAAGGAAGCAAGGGTTGCAAGGGAGGGTTTTGTTTGGGTTTTTTTTCTTTGTTCTGTGGGTACAGAAGGCTGATCTGTACGCTTACTGGAAGAGCTGTGTTTAGTTTGTTTCTTTTACAGTGGGCATTTATGTTCTGTCCAGACTTTAAAGCACGACTACGAGCTAGCAGACGGTACTGCGAAACATCCAAAAATAAAAAAGGCATTCATCTCGTTGGAAACGTTCTTCATGCCGGTGGTTTCCAAAGGTGTGTTTGTCAGTCGTCTGCGGTCCTTGAAACCTCTGTTGATTTAAAGCTGACTGGGTACGTGTTTCGAGAGCCTCTAACAATTTGAACGGGCAAGTACAGAGACAATTAACAGGCTACATCACCAAGGGCAAAAAATGATTTAGCAATCCAGAGTCTCACAAAAAAAGCGCCATCTTCTGGCAGGCATTCTTGAACGAGGGTTAGAAATTTTTATTTTCAAAGTTGATGTTGAACGTCCTTCCGGAGTTCTTCGGGACTCCAGCTCGCAGACGTGGCAGAGCTCGTAAGAGAGTCTTAGGTAGTGTGCAGAACGAGCACGGCAAACAGGATCTTTCCCAGCTTCCTGACAGGTAAATAACTTCTTGGCTTCTGATATCACTAAGCATATCTTTCAAGATGTAATTGTTCTCATTGGGTCATCTGACAATGTATTCGCTTTTGCGTTGGAGATATTTTGAGAGAGATGTGTTACAGCTTAGCACAAAAAGCTGTCTCGGTAGGGGTGCTAGAATTGTAGTTGTTTATTTGATCCTTTGTTTGTAGTACCTGTCCAGAAACCAAACCTGTAAATGAAAGAGACCATCCTCCTAAACGACGCTGTGTTGAAGCATCCAGGAACAAGCAGGATCAAGGATGTGGTACTGGGCCTGACGGTAGCAAATCATCAGGTTTTAGCGGGACGGGTCGTCACAAAAGGAGATATGAGACACCTTACCCTACCTGTCGTCGTCATCCACAGGTGGCGTGACCCATTTTAATCTCGGTTTATTCTCTTTTAAGAAGATAGATGCTCATCTGGGCAGTAGTAATTGAGTGTGGGAGTTTGGGGAATTCTGTCAATGACATTAACAGTTTATTCCTTCGGTGAATATTAGTAGATGGTTATTTTTGCTAGGATTTTATTTCCGTCAGTGAGAACGTATAGTTTGTAGGTATGCTTGTGATACCACAGAACGTACTTCTGCTATTTGTTCACTGGGTATAGTTGAGCACATGAATGCATAATAACCATCAGTTGGAGTACTTGCAATACAGGCATCGCTTTCATGCCTTCTAAGCTCTTATTACGACCAGCATTTATTTCAGCCCTGCTCAATAATCCAAGCACAAGCTTTTAAACTTGCTTTTGACTCAGTATCGCTGCTATAGCAAGGAGCTTATATCAGATTTTTACTTTTTAAAAAATTTATCTAGTAAGATGTTTTAAGTGTCATTGAAAAATCTGTAGAGTCAGGTATGCGTGATGTCTGCCCCCTAGCAGGGCAGGTTTTCTGATCTGTGTTATATATGTAACTCTTAAAAAAGCTGAAGATAGGATTTCTAATCTTCAGCAGAGACAGCCTAGAGGTGATGTATATGCTATTTATGATTTTTAAAACATCAATTCTTACCCAATAATCACACAAGTGATTTAATCTCCAGTTCTTAAGATTGGTGTTTTAGTTTGGCCACAAGGTTGGGGGTTTTTTTACAATTGATTGATAGATAGACAGATATTAAATCCTTCACTTTCAAAAAAAATACGGTCACTGAAATCCTGAAGTAAGATTCAGTGAACCAATCTTTAAAAAGAAAAACAATTGTAATTTTTTGTTGCCTTGCCGCTTTGCGTATCTCACCTGAAAACCTGTTCCTTGCCATGTTTTCCTCCTGTAACATAAAGCATGTGCCCTGTGAATTTCCAGGGACTGAATTTGAAATTGCGCCTGCCAGCTGATTGTGGCCTGGCATGTATCTGAATGCCTGAATATCTCCCCGCTGAATGAATTTTGTTTTCTGACCTGAATTCACTTGGTTTTATTGATTGGCTGGACAATCTTGCTGCCGTTCCAGAAGAGTCCTCAAAGGAAAAGATCCAGGATCCTAAAGGAGGATGAGAGGGGTCACGTGGTCTGTCAGCATGGAGACATACTAAATGGAAGATGTATAGAACATTCTTCAAAATTTATTAACTTTTCAGATAGATAAGTTCTTTTAGTGTAAGATGTGAGGGGGCTTTGCAAGGCTTTTCTTTCTGTCCTGACCTTTTGTGTTTGGGGGTGGGAATTGTTTTTCTTTTCTGTAGAACTTAAATTTTTCTTTTTCCCTTTCCCCCCCCCCCCCCCAACAATAGTAAATGAAGTTAATGAACATAGTAGAAGGGGATCCCTGTAAATGTGCCTCGAGAGCTGTCCAATAACATCTCTCAAACTAGATATTTACAGTTTGAAGCAGCACAGTCTAGAAGAGCTTCAGTGATAGTACTTAGTGTTTTTGTGGGTTTTATTTTTGTTTGCCTGGTTTTCTTAATAGCTGAGGAACATGCAACTTTTGTGACTGAGTTCTTTTTCTTTATAGATGAGGTCATTGCCATTTTGGGTGAAGGTAGTTTTGGAAGAGTAGTGGAATGCATTGATCGCAGAGCGTAAGTCTTGACTTAAATACGTGTAATTTTTCTTACTGATACTGTCACCGAGTGGGTCCCGAAGTGGGCGCCTTCGGATTGTGTCAGGTTTTACCTTTACTTCCTCATCTGCTGCTCTGTGTATTTCTGAAAGGCTGCCGCGGTTCCCAAACCTGGGTTGCTGCTCGTACAGCACCGGGAGGTGAGGGGTGTGCAGGACTGTGGTGGGCGAGGCGATGGGTGTGTCCTCTGCAGGTGCCCCCCAGCCTGGTAGAGGTCGGGGGCTGTTGTGGGGAGGGGCCTAGAGAATGTGGGCGAAGCTGCACCCCCCCAGGGGGCAGCCCTGGGGCCTGGACCACCCCAGGCCTGTATAATGAGTAAGGTCTCGGCCGTCATCTTGCTCACCTTCAGGGATCATCTGTGACGATGCAGGGCCATTGGGTTCCAGCAGTGAGCACCTTACAGGTCACAGATGGATTTTGTGCTTGATGGCGGTTTTGCTCTGTGCAAGATAGTATGAAACTGGATTGTCGCTCCAGTCGCTCTAGAAGGCATTTGACACCTCAGTTACATTTTCACTACTGAAATGACTGAGGGTGGCTTGTCATTTTTGACTAACAGTCGGGTTAGGCCATGGGATGTGGAAGCTCCTCCAGGATTAGCCCGGCGTACATAAATACAAAGGGGAGGTGAACGGGGCCTTTAAGAATAATACCGATATATAAGGTATCGAGTGGGTTTTCAAATGGTAAAGGTTTAGTTGGTTTTGGGCAGGGATGAACCTTGATTCTATTCAGTCTGTATGTACTTTAAAAATCCCTTTTCTGATGAGGTTGCCATTGTTATCAACAATGTATATGGTGACAATTACTCAATAGTCTTGGTTAAAACCACTCCTTGTTCTAATCACTGTTAAAACCTTGTCTTTTCAGGGCAGACAGACACGTAGCTGTGAAAATATTAAAAAATGATCCTCGGTACTCTGAAGCAGCTTATTTCGAAATACAGGTGCTACAAGACTTAAAAAAGTGGGATCCAAACAACACACAGTGAGTAGACAAGGGCGGCTGTACTTTGGTTTGGCTTTTAAGATTTCTGTGACGCCGCTTTCTGCACCGTATGACGTATGTATCTCGGCGCTCTACCACTTCTGTTGCAATTGATGGATTTTCCTGCTCTTGCAGCCACTGTGTCCAGATGTTGGAATGGTTTGAGTACCAAGGGCATGTCTGCATTGTTTTTGAGCTGCTGGGACTCAGCACCTATGACTTTATTAAAGGGAATCGCTTCTTGCCATTTACGCTGGAGCACATCAGACAGATGGCTTATCAGATCTGCAAATCTGTGAACTGTAAGTAGGTTTCCTTTTTGCTTTATTTGTCACATTTTCTCCACAGAATTTGCTAACTGTGTGTGTTACCTTGCAGTTTTGCACCTGAACAAGTTGACACATACAGATCTGAAGCCAGAAAATATTTTACTTGTGAATTCTGACTACACAGAAGAGTATAACCCCAAACTGGTAAGTTGCTGTCCTCTTCCCCACCTCCCCCTCAGCTCTGCTCTGGGTTTACTTGCTCACTTGCACTCCCTTGTGTGTCGTTTCAGGAATGCGACGAACGGAGACTCAAGAATACGGACATCAAAGTTGCGGACTTTGGAACGCAATGTATGATGACGAGGATCATAGCCATTTGGTGTCTACAAGACCTTACAGAGCTCCTGAAGTGATCCTAGGTCAGTAGACATCTGTTCGGCTGCTCTTGAGCGTAGGACTTTCTGCCTGCTACGGAACTGCCACAGCTGTGTCGCCTGTCTCGAGCGCTTGAGCTGTGGAAGTGTTTGCAGTCTGATACACGTGTGAACCTTCTGCATCTTTTCACAGCGCTGGGGTGGTCACAGCCATGCGATGTTTGGAGCATAGGATGTATCCTCATAGAATACTACCTTGGATACGCGGTATTTCGGGTAGGTAACTGAAACTCCAAAGGATGCAGCATGTGCAATGCTCCTCAGCTTGGTCATCAGCTATGCTCCAGGGAGGTGGGGACTAAGGGGAATGGTCTGTGCCAGAAACGAAGCTGCATTTCTCTGGAATGCCAAGTTGAAGAGAACAGAAGCTGCAGGCACAAAGGAACTAACTTCCTCAGCAGAAGAGTGCTACAAGTTGCTTCCAGTAAACATTGTGGCAGCAGCTTGATCGGAAAGTCCACCCTGTGAACATTTGTAACGCACAAGCCACACAAGTAACAGATGACCTTCCTCTATCACCATCGGCAAATACTACTCAAATACCTGAATTCTGTCATCTTGACAGTATGGCCGAAACTTACAAACAAAGAGGAGAAAGGATAAGGGAGGGACAAATAAGGGAAAAGAAACTTCAGTGCACTGTAACTTCCTTCAGGGAACAGATGACTAGAGCCTCTCTTTTTTCCTTAATCTGAAATGAGTTGCAGGGTACAGTCAAGAATGAAGTGTGGTTCTTGATAATTTCCTCTTCACGACATACAAAAATGTCTCTCTCGCTTTCCTTCCAGACCAATAGCGACACACAACAACTGGCGGAGCGAGTACTGGGACCTTTGCCAAGGCACATGATAGAGAAAACCAGGTAGTTACATCTTCTGCACCTGGACTGCTATAGCTTAAATATTTTCAGATTTGGCTTAATAGCACATGTTTTAAAAAGTTTAATAAACTGGGATGCACCTTGGGCTGTACTTAACAAGCTGGCCACCTTTGTGGAACAGTCCCAGATCAGTTCCCGAGAACAAACGTGCCGATAAACTTCTAGCGAGTCTTTGAATAACAAGCCCCGGTCTGTCTGTTTAAGGAAACGCAAGTTTTTCCATCGTGCCCGGCTGGACTCGGATGAGCACAGATTTGCTGGAAGATGTGTTCCAAGTTGGTGTAAGCCCCTAAAGGTAAGATGGCAGAGGGAAAAGGCACTTAGGGAGAGGAGCTTTAAGTACTATTCCAATTTTTAAATAACCGCCATGCTGTGTTGTGTTGTTTTCTTCCTGAAGGAATTCATGACCTGTCAGAATTCGGACCACAGAAACCTCTTCGACCTCCTTCAGAAGATGTTGGAGTATGACCCAGCCAAGCGCATTAGTCTGGAGGAAGCACTGAAACATCCTTTTTTCTCACCCTTGAAACGGCGGAAAAGGAAGCTGCCTCCTGTAGCTGAGAAGGCTGATGCCAATGTCACTCCAAAGAGACAAAAAAAATATTAAATTACTTATTGCCTATAGTTATTTTGTAGATGCCCTGTTTCCACCTGCTGAACGGAGTCATACAGAGTGGTCTTTCTGGTCCAGACCACAAACCACTGGACTGAGATTTCAGTGGCACAGGATAAGCAACCGTGGCTCCACAAAAAGGCAGGAGTTTGCTACGCCTGTGCCCCTCTGAGGGTTGTGGTAGGTCTGCAGAAGATTGCAGGTGGCAGCACCTCTCCACGAGGGAGGCTGTGTATATGAGGACAGCAACCAGTGCACTTATTTGCCAGTTCTGCAAGCCTGCAGAGGTCAGCTGCAGCATGCACAACAGGTGTATGAGGCAGAATGGGGAATGGGTCCTCTTTTTGTATTTTATGACAATTCATTGACCATTAGAAGAGAACCACTGACATCTGCCTTCTGAACAGACTGTCCTTGCATGCAGAGAGATATATATAGAGAGAGATGCATGCTTGTTTTCAATCCACCTGTGAAGTGCACAGGGAGGAGACCTCCAGCCATCTAACAACAGACCGATAGAAAAATGAATTCCCCTTACAAGTCAATCAGTACGCATTTAAATGGATCAGCTGAAAACTGAAGAGTGACAATAACCTGGTGAGGTAAAGGCTGTATTTGCACAGGGCACAGATCACGGCACATATTTGTGTGTGGGACTTGAAGTATCCTCCCACTAGCTTGGTCACCGAGGCAGAGAATTTGTGGAAGAGGGTTTACAAACAGCGGGGTATACTGCCAAGGTAGTTCTGTGGAGGGACCTGGCACCTGTTGGCTTTCATACATTTGATTTTCCTTCACCTCAATTAATTGAGTTCATTTTGGTGATGAAATCGGTGCCAATGGTGAAATCTGGTGAAGTTAAGCAATGTAGACTCTAAAAGTTAATTTTTTTGTTTTTAAATAGGAAAGGACTATATAGGAAAGGACAAAAGCTGGAGCATTATTCCTGAAGTCCCTAGAAATTTCTGTGCGCTCACTTGAACAGCTGCCAGCTTAGCCTAACAGCTCTGAGACCAAACTCGCATCCACCAGCAGGAACCTGTTCCCCGCAGGCAGCAGCATCCCCTAGCAGAGCCTTGGCAGGTACCAGGAGCTGCGAAGCAGCGTCCCTTTGCCTCGCCATGACTCCACATCTGCAGGTTGAGCAGTGACATCACACTCAACAGGGCTACTTTTGACAGTTGTGCAAGCAGAGCTCCAACAGAAATGTTCAACAAAGCTGGAGCCAACACCATCGTTGATGCCTACTCCCTTCTAGCACAAAACTTGTTTTACTGCCAGTAAGTGGCTACAGGGCTTTGGCAAGCACTACACGTTGCACATCGAGCACGTAGTCTTCTATGCCCAGCTCCGTGCCTAACAAGCAGATCGGAACGGCTCTGCGAGGTCCCCACACACTCCACACCCAACGACGGTGGCCGAATCGCAGTGTCCGAAGTTCCCACCCACCGAATTGCTGGCGCCGCTCGCCCTCCCGCTTCCCCGTGCAGTGGCGGGACAGGCCCCGGGCTGACTCACGCCGCGCGGGGACAAGCCCCAGAGAGCACCATGTGGTTCCTGCAGGCCGCGGCCGCCGCCAGCCGGGCAGTGCCCGAGGCCCTGCGCCCGCCGCCCCCATGCACCTTCTCTGGTCTCGGCGTTGCTGACCCGCAGATCGCGGTTGGCCGCCTTCAGCTTCTGGCGGCCCATGATCTTGCGCTTGAGGTCGCCGAGGGAGATGTGGAGGCCACTGAAGGTGACCGTGTCACGGCGCAGCTGGGAGAAGGACTGGAAGTGGACGCACGGCATGGCTGGGCCCGGCGACGCCTGCTCCTGACAGGGTCTGCCGTGCGCGGCAGGTGGTATCTGCCAGCCCCTGGCCCCCGCCCCTGCAACGCCTCCGGCCCGGGGCCCTCAGCGATGGAGCTGGGCTGCGGCGGCAGCGCCCACCCGGCTCCTCCTGGCAGCCCGGGCCCGCAGATGGGCGATGGGGAGAGGCCCCGCGGCCCCGGCTCAGCCTCCGCTCCCTCTCTCGCGGGCAGCGCTCCCAGGCTCGCTGTGGCGACTCGAGTGCTGCTGCCCCAACACTCCACCGAGGGGCTTCCTGACCACCAGCAGCACAGACTGCGACCCGCCCCCGCCACTGCCACGGCAGCGTGTCACCGCAGACGGCCACGACCGGGCGCGTGGCGACGAAAGGCGGGTGTTCTGTCACCGCCCGGGGCTGTGCCTGCCCGGTGTCCTTCCTGCCACCCCCGGGGCTGTCCCTGCCTGGACTCCTGCCACCCCCATGGCCTGCGGTGTCCCCCCTGTCCCCGTCCAGACCTTCACCATGCAGCATCAGCTCCGTCCCGCCAGCCCCTGCGCCTGTGGGGTCCCTCCCAACAGCCCTGGGCCCATCACTGCCCGACGTGCTGTCACCCCCCAGGCCTGTCACCTCCTGGCGTCCCTCCTGTCCCCCCCAGGCTGTCACCACCCGGCGTCCCCTCCTGCCAGCAGCCCCCCAGGGCAAGGCAGCCTGGGGCAGAGGCAGCGGGCTTTGCCCTGTGGCCCCGGCTGCCGGAGCTGCCGGGCGGCGAAGGGAGGGGACGTCTCAGGGTGCTGAGCAAGGCCCCACGTCGCCTCCTGCCGCCGCCCCGATCCCCGCTGACGGGGCAGCCCCTTGTTTCCCGGCCAGGGAGGGGCCGCCAGCCCGGCCGGCGCTGGGAGGGGCCGGGGCCGGGGCCGGGCGGGGCCGGGCGCTCTCAAGGCGCCGCCGCGGCGCCATTCTCCGGGTGTGTCACCGCCGATGCGAAGCCGGGGCCGGTTTCCGCGCCCCCCTCCGCCGGGACGCGCCGAGCCGCGGCGGCTGCAGCGGTGCGGGCCGGGCCCGGGAGCGGCGGCGCTGGCGCTGTCCGTGTCCGTGGCGCTGGCGGCCCGGGACGGGCGGCGCCGCGGGGCCGGTGAGTCGGGGCCGGGGGCGCGGCCGAGGCGGGCGGCGGGGCCCGGGCGGCGGCGGCCCCGCGGCGGGAGGGGCCGGGGCGGGCGGCGCGGGGCGGCCCCGCCGCGCTTCGGGCCTTTGTAGCCGGAGGGGGGGGGCGGCCGCCGCGCCGGGCCGCACCGCGGGGCCGGCGGCTGGGGCGGCTCGGCCGGGGCCCGCGGCACCTTCGGCCCCGGGGCCGGCGTGTCGGGCCCCGGGCGGGGCCGAGCGGGCCGGCGGGGAAGGGCCCCCGGCGGCCGCGGTGGGAGCTGGGGCGGTACCGGCACGGCCGGCAGCTCCCCCCGGGTCGCCTGAGGAGGGACCCGCCGGCGCCTCCTGACCCGCCGGGACTCTGCTTCTGCCTTGGAGTAAGGAGGAGAGCGGGAGGGAACAGCAAACCCGGCTGCCGAGGCCGGGCTGGGGGGTTCCAGGGGCCTTCGGCACTAAAGGCAGCGACCCCGGGAGAGGTTTGCCGGCAGCGCGGCCTGGAGCGCTGAGAGAGGGGAGGCAGCGGAGTGAGGTGTGACCGCAGGGGCTGGAGGTTTATCGACAGGCTCGCTTTGGGGTCCATGTCTCCGTGTGCTTCACTGCTCAGATCTAAACGGCTGAGGGGGAAAGCCGGAGTTTAAAAGTTAATGTGTTACCATTAGATTTTTGAGTTTCATTAAACTCTTGCTCCAGTGGGCTAGAAGCTGTCCTACAGCTTCCACTCACCTGTCACTTGACAGGATGTTTTCCTCTCTCAGCACTTATCCCCAGACACACCCCAAAGCCCTTTTTCCAGGTCCCCAACACCACGTGTGAAAGTGAGCCTTACACAGAATTGCAAAGCTTTTGACTTGACCGAAGTGAGTGTAATTTTTCTGAAATAATTTGCTTATTCAAGTAGGCATGTAACACTATAAAAATGCAGGATTAACTAACAGCTTAAATGGTTTGTGATCTTTCTGTGCAGTGCTGCGTTATTCTGGTCTTCCTCGATTGTTAAAGAGCCAGAGCTCTGAAGCAGGGAATCGATAAGGTTTGGTATCCACATGCTTTACTAGAAACAAGGCTTAAGTTCTAGCTGTTCCGTGGTTAGACTCTGTCTTGAAAACCAACCTCTGACATCAGATCCAGTTTCTTCATTCAGTACTTTAAGGTTGTTGCCAAACTAGTTTGTTCAATTGGCTTTGGCATCTTGGAATTTATTTGTTTGGTTGTTTTTTTTTAAAAAGCAAGCCTTGCAACTTTTTTTCTTGGGGCTCTGATGAAACATGTCTGTAATGATGTTCTGGGTTTTTTTAAGTTACTTTGAGTTGCTTGGCGACTAGGGGTGGAGGAGTGTTTCCTCTCTGGCAGCGTAATGCCGTGCTGCTGCACATGGAGCCTGTTTCTGCTGAATTTGGGAATTTATGTTTAGTAGCAATTTTGCCAGTAGTTTGACCAGCAATAGCTTTGGGCCTCCTACTGGATAATCAGTTTGACATTTTGATTTCCTGAAAGCTGATTTATCTGTGGTTTTGTGACCAGGTTGTCTGCATTATAATTGACAGCTCAACTTTGCTCTCCTTCTGGAATCAAACCTGTGTAGCCTTTATACTGAATTGTTGATTAATTCCGCTGCCCCTGCAGAAGAAATACTATTAAGAGAAGTTGTGGAAAACCACTTACTGCTTTGCTTAGAACTGCTTCTTGCTTTCTGGGTAACAATAAATTTATGGGGTGGCTTAAGCAGCTTCTGCATGAACAGAAGATACAAACTGCTGAGTGGAACTCAAAAGCGTGAAGACACTGCAACAAAAGCAGATTTTCTTTCATATGTTCTTAACTCCTTACTCTTCTCCTTGACCCCTGCAGTGGTTAAAAAAAGCTCAGATATGGTGGTGGTATTCATCACTTAAAAACCAAACTAAAGTAGAACATGAAAAATAATTCTCAAGTGCAATTTTCTTTCACTGTGGAAAAATCGGTATAAACCCTTTTAATCTTTGTACATTTAGAATTATGTTAGCCTTGTGTTCAGTTGTTTATTTCAGAAAAAAAACCCAACAACAAACAAACAAAACCCAAACAAACTCAAACCACCCTAATTTGCTTTAAATTTCTCCTAAGTTTCTATTCCAGGCTAAGGTTGGCATCTGCCATTGCCTTGCATTGCTTGTGCGGGAGCCCCCCGTACTGGAACCCCTGAAGCCCAGCAGACAATGTGCCAGTTTATTACGTTGCTGTTGCTCCGCTTTGAAAGCAGCAGAGTTTGAGTAACTCGGGTCACATCCCGGTTTGCCAGGAGGTGTAGAACCTCCTGTTTGGTCTGCGCTGGCAGCACTAATGACAAATAATGCATTCTGTTTGAGAGGTGGTGAAGAATAGGGAAATATTTCTAAGATGCAAACAGCTGATGGATTGTGGCTGTGTGCTCCCAGCTCTGGTAGATTTATACGATTATTTAACGCTTCAAGATGCTTTGCTGTTTACTCCCAAGCTTCACTTGCCTCTTTTTAGCTGCGCTCTTGGAGCAAGGGGAACTCTGTGGATTAGGGGTTGTCTGGAGGCCAGCTTGTGGCCAGTTTCTAGTGATTTACCTTATTCTAGTGAAAATGATGTGTGCAGGTTTCAGCGCTGCCGGGACCGGAGAGCACGTTGCCGTTGCCCCTTCCCTACCCGCAGCTGGTCGGTCTGGAAGTTAAGCACAGACCCCAGGGCTGAAATACGAAGAAATTTATTTCAACAGAGTGATAGAACAATCTGAACAACAACAGTAGCAATGATAACAACAATAAACAGCAATAACATCCTGGGACGTGGCCATTGGCCGTGGGTACCACCTTAGGTTGCTGTATGTGGCCTGTGTGCTCAGCAAGCAGTAAATAAGAAGCAAGATGTTGGATTTTGCATTTATCCGGTAGCTTTAGCTGCACCGGTGTCCTGCACATTGAATTTCAGTGTTTGAGTTTTGTTTGCCCTGCTGTTGTTTCTCCTTTCATGAAGAAACCACTGGTCTGCCCTGTCACATGCTTGCTTCCTTGGAAATACCTGGCTTAATTATTTACAGTTAGCTATTTAGAGTACTTAAACTGAACCTGTTGCTTCCCAGTTCTTTTAGCCCACGCACGGTTGGGATGTGCAGCAAGACAGCTTTCTGGCTTACTTCCAGTCTGGCTGCAGCTTTTCATGGGGCAAAGAGGTTGCTGGTATTTGGTCATCAGATTTCCTTTCCCACTTTGAAAAAGTTGATCTTGGAGGCGCTGTGTGCATTAGCTTTTTCTTCCAGAAAGCAATTTATGAAACAATTTGGATATAGTGACGGAAGATCCCACTGGGCAATAACTTTGCTTCAAATCCTGTATTAGTGTTGCCAGATTTATTTTTTTTAATTGCAGTGGAGCAGAGTTTTGAATAATCGTTAAGGCATTTGCATAGACCTTATTTTTATCCCACACAGCAGTGGTCTGTGTAAAACCATGAGGAGTCAGACAGTTGTCACTATTAAACATCTGTGTCCACATCAATTTTGTATGGCCTGATTATTGCTGGGTGATTTCTTGAAGCTTTGGCATGATAATTTTATAGTTGGTGAGCTTTACATACAGTGACTAAAAGAGTGAAGATCCTGTGCTTTTAGTTCTTAGGGGGGAGAGGGGCAGGGGTGGGCTGTCTCAGCTGTAGCCAAAAGAGAATCCCTAAAGTGGATGCAGTCTTACAAAAATAATTAATAAAGCATTCCCCTGGACAGGACAGGTTGTTTTGCAGTGTTGTGTTGCCAAGCAGATTTGCCTTTCCACAGGCTTCTCCCTTGAACTTCAAGGTCCAGCTCTATATTTCTGTGAAGTTTGCTTTGAAAAAGGTTATCACCAGGGCTTTGGTTGTGCTGTACAGGCATGGCGCCCTGAATTTCTTTCTTGATTTCTTACCTGTGCTGAGAGAGTAGAAAAATATTTCCCTATTCAAACCTTTTGCTTTCTGTCTTTTCCTTTTGCTGGGAACTGGGTTCATGTTATTCTGTTTACCTTCTAATTTATGCTTCATGTAATTGTTCGCTTTGCAGGTCTTCGGGTTTCTGGTTCTACTAAATACACTGTCTGGATAGTCAAGGCAGGGAGGTTCGCAACCTTGAGAAAATAATAACAAAGAAAGCCCAAACACCTAATCTGAAAAGAATGATTAGGGGATTCTTGTACTGCTAGTGTCGTACATGACTGCTATTAACAAAGTCTGGGCAAGAGTGTGGGCTGTACTCGTGCATGTGTGTATGTCCAGGTTTTTCTGCTCTCTGCCACGGCTGTACCATTTCCTAGCCATTATTCTTGTCCTATCTTCCCCTCCCTGCAGCCATTCTAAACTACTCCCTCTAATCCACTGGCATTAATGGCACAATCTGAGATGAGGCGGCTGTGCTGCTGGCAATATCTAAACAAAACAGACTCTGTTGCATAGACATCTCTTACTTCTGTAAACACCACATGATGTCTAAAAACTGGTGTTACAATGGCTGTCGTGAGAGAAGTAACATCCAGAAACCCAAGATGGCAGAAAAAATTAGGAAATACCCCTTCAGTCTTCTTTTGTAATCCTCTACCAGGGAATGTTCCCCAGAGTACATTTCTTAGCCCTTGAAGCACGCTTTACTGAAAGGGACCTGGTCGTGAGTTCTGAGTGTAGCTATTTATTATGGTGCGGTTGGACAAAAAATGTGTATTTAGAAAACTAAAACCATTACATTTTATTAAATAAATGTGATTATTAAATAACATTGTTCTTTGCCTTCCAGTCTGCAGAAGCATGGACATTCACAACAGTCTGACCCGGCTGAACACGCTGGAGAACTGCACGGTGATTGGGGGCCACTTGCAAATCTTGCTGATGTTTAAAACCAAGCCTGAAGATTTCCATGAGCTCGGCTTTCCTAAACTGGCTATGGTTATAGACTATTTGCTTCTTTTTTGTGTGTGTGTGGCCGTAAGAGTTTAAAGGGACTTTTCCCAACCTCACTGTGAGTCGAGGAACTCGTCTGTGTTTTAACTCTGCACCGGTCATTTTTGAGATGGTTCACCTGCAGGAGATCGGCCTCTGTAACCTGATGGACGTTACTCGAGGCTCTGTGCGGATTGAGAAGAACAATGAATTATGTGACTTGTCCACGATCGGCTGGTCAAGGATTTTAGATTCTGTCGAAGATAATTGCATTGTGGCCAACAAGGATGACAAAGTTAGAGTGTGGAGATGTGTGTCCAGGAGCTGTGAGAGGGAAGAGCAACTGTGCACCTACTGTGATAAATGGAATTTTCGCTGAACGCTGCTGGACCCACGATGGCTGTCAGAGAGGTGAGTCTGGGGCGTGGTGTATGTCAACTGTGGTTTTGCTGTCAGTTTTTAACCTGTCAGACCTATTGGAGGGCTAATAGGTGCCTGTTAACCTGCTACCTTTAAGCACAGCTTCCTAAAAGCAAGGCTTAAAATTAGCATTATTCAGGTGAAGAGAGGGCCTGTGGGATGGGGCTGTTTTAGCAGTTTTCACCTATGTGAATAAAGTGTGCAAGAATGTTGTCTTTGGTTTCTTTGCCAAGTTAGGGACTGCCTGAAGCGCTCAAGTTTAACTGACTCGGAGTGTATCTGGTATCTTGTGTAATATTTAAGGTGGTATTAGTATCTCTGATGAGGTTTGGGTAGGGGATTAAAAGTGCAGATTGACTGGAAGGCTGCTGCAGGCAGAAACAGAACAGGAAAGAACAGTCTGATGGAATAAACCCAACTCCATAGAGGTGCAATTACATTTTTACTGAAACATGACTGCTGTAAGAAGGTGTAAGGCCTGTGGATGAGTGAGCAGCGTTTGCACAGAGCAAGAAGCTGGAAGCTGTGGCAGGAGGCCTTATTTTTGCAGGACGAGAATGAGAGGCATGACACACACCAGTACGGCTAACAGTCAAGCTCTGATGTTTATTAGAAAAACAAGTCCTTATTTATTCTTGTGACAGCAAATCCGTGTGTTGCTCTGGCGCATGCTCATTTCAAAAACTCGTTCCTCTCAGCACTTTCCACAAGCGCTACTAAGCGTCCACAACCGGTAGATAAATTTCTGCTTTGTTATCCTAAAGATTCCCTTCTTCTCTCTTTCTTCCCCTAATGAGCAAAAATACTTTTGCTGTAGCCGTCGTTAATCTAGACGCCGCTAATCTTCTAACACAAGGGCGTCATTAATTTAGACATCGTTAATCTTCTAACTTGAATGCTGCTGACACTTTTACATTGTCAGTGACGCAGACGGTTCGCGACCCGGCATACGCACCCGCAGCAAGCCAAGCCAGACCTGAAGGGAAAAGGAGAAGGAGGAGAGAGGACCAGGGTGGGGATTGCCTGCAGCAGGAGTCCCGGGGAGGGTGAAATACCTGGGCTTTGAGCCTGGGGTTTTGTTCACGGGAGAAGTTCTGGTCAGAAATTTGGCTGCTGCTGCAAGCCCTGAACTCCAGTTCTCACACTGTATTAGCATTGCTTTTCATTCCATACGGCTTTGTTTTTTCCAAACTTGGAACTGACCTGCAGTTTAGTTTGATTTATGTTAAAACTGACTGACAGGGAGCACAGTGAATTGAGGTAAAACTGACACATTTGGAATTGTCTGTCTTTCTGGACGTAGTGCATCCAACTGAAGCAAACTTGCAGACTGGAGAGAGTTTCTGGCCAAGCTTTAAAGGGCCACCTGGAGTGCTAAGTGCCAAATTTGAGAAGGAATCCCTACCAGTATGCATAAACTAATAAAATTAAGGTGGTTTCTCCTCTGATACTCCTCACCCCCAAATCAACTCACTTCCTTTTAAAGAAGGTGGTTGTTTTTGTCGCCAGAATAACAGGGTATGGTGCAAGAAGATGCAAACGTGTATGTGTGTTCGTTTTTAAAAATGAAAAATAAGGTCATAAGGTAGTTTAGTTTTTTTAAACTCTTGTGGTATATGGTTCAGCAGCACTGAAACCTGGCTCCTTATACATTTGTGTTTTATGTTTTCCACTGTTTCATAACATTAAAGATCTAACTGAAACTTGTTCTGTGGCTAGAGCCTTCATAATGTCCCTCGTTCCTGTGAATTTTCTGGGGCTGTGCTACAGCAGGCTAGAATGCATGTTTTCTCTCCCTCGTGTGACTGCCTATTTCTATGAAACCTGTAGGAATGTGATGTTGTTACCACTGGGGCAGAAATTTCAGCTCCTGAGTCTCTCATACAAATTCAGCTCCATTTCCTGGAGGATACCTGTGCAGCATCCCACGCTTACTTACCTTAGTTACCGAAGGAAGCCAAGCTTGTATGTCCATTTGACTTGACTTTGAAACTGAAATTTGAATTTGAAAAGAATTTCTAGAGTACTTATATAGAGATGCTCCCATCTGGTTTTCTGTGTTCCTTGTGGAAGATTTAGAGAAGCAGTGCTCCTGCATGTTTTGGCTGTAGTATGCATTTTCAAAACAGTTAACAAGCCACGCTTATCTCTGTTTTGCAAAGCTTTGTAAGATTTGTCCTTTTATTTATTGGTAGCTGGTTCTCAGCAAGTTGCTATCTGCATTGTATTGTGCCTTGTGACACCTGCCTGTATGCCTCTCAAGTTATTTTAACAGCTTGAGTAGTCTTTTAGAGGTTTTAGACTTTTTGAGTAGTCTTTTGAATAGTCTTCAGCTTTCAACACACATGCACACCCGTAACTGTGGTAGAGACTGGCATTTATTTAGTGAAGCCGTTCATCTGTTTGCTCTGTTCTCTGCTCTTGTGCCAGCCATAACGTATCCTTAGCACATGTAATTGTTTTCTCAAGGTTGTTAAGCGCTCGTGTGAATTGTACTTTGGCTTTCCTCCGCCTGAAGAGCCTCACAGCAGCTCCCAGAACTGAGGGTATGAATGGCATGAAATCTTTCCCTCGGCATTTTTGCAGCTTATCTGTGAATCCTCAGCAGAGAATTCTGTGCTGAAGTTTCCCATCTCTCTGGTTTTAAGTGTATTTTCCTCTTACGTTTGTTCTTTGGCTTTTAACCAATGCTGGAATGAAATGTAGCAATTTCAGTATAATTTCCTTGGGGGAGGTTTAGTTTTGTGTGTTGTTATTTTTAAGGAGGGTTATTTGTACCCTTGGTTTGTTTTATAGAACTTGGTGTAGAATCTCCTGTTTGCTGTTTTTTGTTTTGCATCTCTGGCTGGAAAGTTGTTGCTGTCTAATCTGGTAGCGCTGCTACCCTGGGACTGTGGGCCAGGATATCTTGTTTACTGTTTTGTTTACTAGAAAAAAAATTCTTCAAAAATCTTAAAAAATAATTGTTTTGTTGTTACAGAGTGTATGCCAATTGACAGAGACAAGCCCCAAGCTGTCAAGCTTTTCCAGCGTGCTAAGCTTTGAGTCTTGCGGGAGAAAATAGAAGATGGGCAAGAATTTTGAGAAAGCACATATGGGAAGGCTGAAAGATGTCACAGAAAGGTCTTGTGTGAGTGGGAAGGGAAATGGTCACGGTTGGGGTTGGCGTGGGGTTGCTGGCTGTCCCCTGTTACAGGATTTCACCAGACTCTGAGTATCTCTAGGCTTGCTTTATTAACTCAGAGTTGGGCTGTCACCACAGTGAGTGGCAACAGCTGACGAAAAGCATCTTATATTTATGTGATTCTTCATAATTTGCAATACAGTATCAATGCATCCTCAATTTTAAAAATCCATTATATTCCAGAGTTCCGACTAGTTCTTCTCGTTCCACTCCGGTTCCTCTTCTGACATCGCTGCTCACTGATGCAGTCTTCGGTCACCACGATGACTTATCTTCAGTATTGTTCCTAGAGCACCTGAGCTGTATAAAACAATATCTGTTCATTAATTCTTCCTGCTATTAATAATATCCTAAGAGAAAAGAGTTTTCTAAAGCTTATTCCTTTTACATCCCCCATCTCTTCAACACCAGTCCCTGAGCTTCCCCTGCCTGCTTTCTGCAGTGGCTTCCTTCACATTATCCCTGCACATCTCATATTGATCATGATCCTGCATGAAATTTACTATTTCTTTATTTTAATCAGCACAGATATCCCAGTTAACTCCAAAACTAGCTTTCAGTCAGAGCGTATAATAGTCTCTGAGGCACACATCCAAGTCTCTGAATCATCCTTGCAGCTCTAACTCCAGCCCAGAAATGGTTTCAGTTGGTGCTAACATGTTCAAGACAACAAAGTAAAGGATCTTCTTACAGACGTTAGAGCTGAGGTTGTGGACAAAGCCCCTTGGGAAGAATTGACATGATTGGTGGGCAGCTGCACGCTCTGAAAAAGCGGTTGCAATATTGAGGAATCTGAGTGCCAAGATGTGTCGGTGGATATGGTGAGATTGGTCGGGATGTGTTTCCTGACAGATTTGGTTTTGTTTTTCTAAATTGCTTGTGTTGGTGTGAAAAGCAAGTTTGTGCAATTAAGGCCAACTCATGTTACATTTTGGGTAGGAAGGGAGAGAAATAGGTAGTCTGTTTGGCATTTGGATCTAGCCTCATGCTGTTCATGGCAGCCAAGTGCTGTTCCTGTTCCGGAGGTTTTGTACTTTTGCAGCCCACATTTTTATAAGGTTTCTTTACATACCTACTTAGTTTTCTTGCCATAAAACTGTAGTTCTTGGTTCGCTGCAATGTGTTCATGCAGAGAATGTCTTTGCTGAAGAATGCAGACAATAAAAAATGTTGGAAATGCCCTTTCCCAGACCTCAGTCTAGATCTGCCAAAGATGATTTTCATATTTTGCATTTTTTTCCACATTTATTTTTAATGTAATAAGAATGCTATATGTCTCTCACTCCACTTGCGGAAGGAACAATTCCCTCTGAAATAGGATTTCCTGCCAATTCTCTTTGCAGTCTTCTCTGTCCATACCTCACCTGAAGCAGTGTGATGGTTTTGACAGTCTAATTATAAAGGCGGGCTCAGCCTTTTACTTGCATATTGGGTCATCTGGAGGTAGAGTAAGGTGATAGGAAGAAAAAGTGGAATGGGCAAATAGAAGTGACCAGGAAAATGATCTGCAGTATCGGACAGGCCTTTAGTGAATCCTGAAGGGCTGCATTCCTGGAATATGAAGATGGTTATCTGAACTACAGGCTTTGTTCCTTAGAGGATATGATGAAATTCAAATTCTCCTGTTCCCCCTGAATGAAACCTTTGTAGGAGTCTGTAAACTTCTTGATTTTGGGAGTTGACTGCCAGCAAATCTGAGTTAAGAGTGTGGGCCATTTTGGGTTGGTAGGTAGACTTTTTCTTCAATCTATTATCTTGCTTTATGTGATAAAAACAGAAGTTGTGTCTCTCAATTAGTGCAATCTAGAATTTGTTGCACAATATTAAACTCATGAAAAGGAAGTGAAAGTATATGAAAGCATTTGTGCCACTTGAAGAGGATGCCCATCTATAAGAAGGGTCAGAAGGATGATCTGGGAAATTACAGGCCTGTCA
The DNA here is from genome assembly GCF_965140245.1 of Athene noctua. Classification (NCBI taxonomy): domain Eukaryota; kingdom Metazoa; phylum Chordata; class Aves; order Strigiformes; family Strigidae; genus Athene; species Athene noctua. Next base: position 40,408,002 of record NC_134043.1, on the reverse strand, counting down.
GCTTGACGTCGGTGCCCAGGAAGCTGATGGAGCAGCTCATCCCCTGTTGCCAGGGGGCGTGCAGTGTTGTGTTCCCTAAGGCTCTTTCCAGACCCCTCTCCACCACAGTGCCCCAGGCACCGCTCAGGGATACCTGCCCCAACCTCCGGGTCCCCGTGGATCTGTGTTTGTGATTAATCAAGCCCTTTTCCTTCAGGAGGGGGGCACCTTTCCGACAGTTACCTAAGGACGCCTCACTTCGAACAATGCAGCTGGAATCTCAAGTGATCTTTAACACCGAAACAAAATCTTATCCCCTTAATTCTCATTGTCTGGGTAACCGTTTACCTGCCTAATTGGTTCTGCATCAGATACTCTTCATTTCTGTCCCTGGCACCTGTCACTTCAGTATTTTAAAAGCACCGATCAAAAGAAAAAGAGGTGGGCAATAAAATCTGACAGGTGAGAAGTGATGGCCACAAGGGACAGCTTGTGTGGCAGCAGTGGCAGCTCTCCAGCACAGTTTGGGTTTGTTTGCCCCCCCCCCCCCCCCCTTCCGTGCTGACTGTGCCTCCGCGGATGCCGCACTGATGGTGGCGGTGTGGGCACCGAGCTCAGTGGGCCCGGTGCTCCGTAGGGATGTCGGGGGGGCAGCCCCATGGTTCTTCCGAGCGCTCCCTGGGCGGGACCCGCCACCTCCCCCCCTCCCTGCCCTGCTGCCCCTTCCACAGGGGTGAAGTGCAGGTGCTGCCTGCTTTGCCGGACGCCCCATCTCGCAGTCTCACCTCCCCACCAGCTCACAGGCTGCCGCGTCCCTCCAAGAGACCAACATGGCCAATGAGGCGGGAAGCATGGCCCCGGTGGCCGGTCCTAGGGCTGGCAGCACCATCGGGGTCATTACCGGGCGGGCGGCGCAGAACCTCACTCAGGGGAGACCATAGAGAGCTGGAGGCCTCCTGCCTAGGCCACCTCACTGGAGACCATAGAGCCCTGGCAGAGTGTCGCAGGAAGTAGGCCCTGTGGGGGCCAGGGGGACCCCCGGGGGGGCTCCAGCATGTTTTCCCCCCTAGCACCTGCCCACACTCCTGCCTGTGCCGTGAGGGGTAATTGTAGACCCGGGGGGATTATTGGGGGGATGTTATTGGGTTCCTGGGGGGGATTATTTGGGTCCTAGAGGGAGTGTAATGGAGTCGGGGGGGGGGGGGGCGGGGGTTGGGGTTTGGGAGGGTTGTTGCGGTCCTCGCAGGGGCTCTTGAGGAAGATATTGGTGTCCGAGGTGAGGGGATTGAGGATGTCCTGGAAGGGGTTCTGGGGGAGGTATTGGGGTCCTTGAAAGAGGTATTGTTGTCTGGGGGGTGTTGTTGGGGTCATGGGGGAGTTGATGGTGTTATTAGTGTCCAGGGGGACAGTCTAATGGGGTCCTGGGGGCAGTTTCTTTGGAAGATATTGGGGTCCTGGGGGACAGTAATGGGGTGCAAGAAGGGTCCGGAAGGGGGTTACTGGGGTCCCTTGGGGCTCTTGTGGGGGTGATATTGGATCTCCTGTGGGGGCTAATGGGGCTTAGGGGAGTCTTGGGGGTGGGCTGGTAGGGTCCTGGGGAGATATTTGGGGTCTTGGGGGGTAAAATGGAGAACTGGCAGGCAAATAGGATCTGGGGGGGCACTAATGAGGGGTGGGGGGGGGGGGTTTGGAGGGTCTGCGGGTGTTTTGGAGGGACCTGGGGGTGGCAAATGCAATTTGGGTGGGTTGCAGGGGGGATTTGGGATTCCTGGGGGTCCCAGGGGTACCTGTGTGTCCCCCCCCACCCCCTGTGGGTGCTACTGCCCCAGGGGTTCCCCAAGAGCATCAGCCCCGACCACCTCCAGTACCAGTGCTGGGATGCCGTGGGGGTGGGTGACAGTGCCTCCACCGTCACCATGGTCACCCTCAGCTGGGTGCTGCGGGGGGAAACCCCCGATCCCACCCCCTCCCCTTTTCACCCCAAAATGGCCCTTGGTCTCCAGATCGATGTTTTACCACCAAATCCCCAGTTTTACCCCAGAATTTCTGTTTGACCTGTTTCATGGAAACAGACTCTACAACTCAGAGAGATTTATAAAGCACCAGTCTGGCGCCGGTGTGCAAGGGGATTTCTCCACAAAGCTTGCACCCCATTTTACCTGAAACTTATGAAGTGTGGATATACATATTCATTGGATTACATAACACAAATATCCATATGCATGAGTGAGGCTGGGTTAGTTCTAGAGGCTGGTGTCAGCAGTTGATATTCTCTTTGCACCAGCCCATTGCTTCCTGATGGGCTTCTCTGGGGGTCTGTTGGAGGAAGGCTCACAGTCCTCCTCGCCTTGTATTTTTCCCCAGTGCATGCGCAGATTCTCTTGACCAATTTCTTGAATAATGAGTGTTTTTCAGCTGGTTTATTCATTCTGTCTTAACTAAGAGAACCAGTGGGACTTCTATCGTCTGTACATGGCTATCTTTACTCATTACCAAGAGCCAACCCAGCAGAGGCTGGCCAGCACCCGGGAGAGGAGGCGGCCCCAGATTACCCAGCTTCTAGACATGGGTGAAACCTCCCATCACAAGGTAGCCTTTTCCTGTCCTTTTCCGTGCTGTTTGATGTGACATTTGAAGAGGGTGTGTGTTTGTGACAGGCGTGCCTCTGGCTCATGTGAATACCTCAATGCCCAGGGCCTGTTGTCTTTTCAAACTGCTGGTGGTGGTGGAGTTCCTTTGCTGGGTGAAGGTGGAACGTTTTTCCCTGGTGAAAGGTTGGAAGTCCTGATCTGCGCTAAATCAATATAAATAACCTCTGCTGAAGTTGGTGGGCTTTGCTGGAGTTTAGCTGATACTGGAGGAAGGCTGGGGCAGGCCGCAAGGGCCCGAGCTTCCCATTTTCCATCCTCCTGGTGAAATAGCCACCTCGTGCTTTGGTGTAGTCACTGTCAAATGCTTGGGGTCATGGGACTCCTTCAACGGTGGCAGCATTGGCCTTCGAAGGCTGAGGGCCTATAGTAATTACTCAAGATTTAACAGAACCAAGTGCATTAATGTTTTGGGTTGGAATAATGTCTGGGACCGTTACAGGGTGTGAGATTTTGCATGCTGCCAGATATACAGATATCTCATGTAAATTCTTGGGTTTCGCTTGCTCCATGAGTGCTCATGGCTCTTCAGGAAGTGCTCTGGAGCTGTGGAACCACATCAGCACAGGGCTCTGCTGGCAGTAAGCGCTGCCTTGCATTCTGGAGAAGGAAACCTGGAGGAACACCTGCCAAAAGAGCTTCTTAGCCTGAGCCTGTTTAGTGTGGTTCAGAAACTTTTGATCAGCTCAGAACACAGGTGGGGGTCTGTTTCCCTAGCGTGAGCTGTGCGGTCGTACTCACCAAGAGACTGTACTCCACTGGAGATCCATGTAGGATTCTGTCATGAATCTTTCTGCCAGCAGCTGACCCTCCTCTCACGCTCTGTCTTGCCTCTCCAGTTCTCAGCAGTTGACCTGGACCAGAGCTTGTTTCAGCCTTTTCCTTCAGAGGTTGTATTTGAAAACTACATCCCCTTTGAGGTCTACAAAGTGCCACTGATTCTGAGGAACACTGACAAGGTAAGTGCTGGGATGAGGAGGTTTAACACTGTGCTGGGAGAGCAGTGTAGTTCCTGTGGTTTACAGCATAAGAAGTTATGTTCTGCAGCACAGCACATCCAGAATAACATGTCTCACCACCTTTATTTTGCAAGTTTTCCCATGCTGGGAATCCTCCCCCTGATTTTGGCCATGCATTGGTGGCATCTAACGCAAAGGAGCTTTTCGAGTCAGTGTCCTTCCCCTTGAAAGCCCTGGACTGATGGGGATGTTGAGGGATGTACAGTTGTTACCTTCTCTCCTGCTTTAACTCGAGTGAGCACCATGTGCTGGTGGCTCCTTGGTTAGACTCGGTTTCTGGCAGGGCACCTCTGCCTCTCACAGCCTGTTCAGCTGCCTCTGTGCAGCTCACTGTCAAAGCCCAGGGCTTGAGCCTTCTCCACTTCATGCTGGAGGAGGTTATGGTTAGTGGCATTAGCACTCCAGGAAGGGTGTTTTGAAGCAGCAGGGGAAACGGACTGATTTAGCAGAAGCAGTGGGAGGCCTTTTGGTGCTACTTTAGGATCCTGCTAAACTTAATGCAGTTCTGCTCAGGTTTTTCTAAGCATTGTGGCTCTCTGCTTTCCCTTTGGAGAACCACAGTACATCCAGAGTAATGTTCTCTTGAAGGTCTTCACCTTTACTTGAAAAAATTGTCACCGTTTTGAGGTTTCCCAGGAAAGTTGAGAATGGAGAAGTTGAAAAATGTCAGCTATGTTGTTGCACTGTAAAGAGGAAAATTGAGACCTTTTGAATTTCAGCAGGGGAAACGTTTGCTTGAATGAGGCACGTGCCAAGAGCAGCTGGTGGGAAAAGACAGGAGGGAGGAAAGGAGCTGAGTGGGAAAGTGCTCTGGGGGAGAACATTGTACACACAAGGGTTTCTCTTGACACGTAAGAGTAAGTGTGCTGGAAGCAGAGAAAGTTCTGAAAAAGAAAGGTGTAATTAAAGATACTGTTCTGTAATGAAGAGTAAGATGTGTACGTGAGAGGAGGGCAGGATGGGCAGGTGGAAGTGTACGTGAGAGCACGTGAATTAACCCCCCTCCAAATCTACCAGTCTTGTTGGAAAAAAACAAGAGGACAAAAAAAGCTGTCAGGACATGTTGCAGATGGAGGAACAGCAAGAGAAGTCAAAGTATATTCTGAGTTAACAGGTTTTGACAGGGACATGGTTGAAAATGGAAGACCTTTTGGCAAAGACAGTTGCAGGGTGGCCCCTCAGTTATTCCTGGAGAGTCTTGCGCCATTCCTCACCTGGTTTAGCTTGGGAATACTGGAAAGAGCAGCATGGGTGCCCCTGTCCAAGGGACACCATTCATGGGATCCATGATGATTCTGGGCACTCTTTGCTGTAGGTATTCTCTTTCCTAGTTAAAATGTGCCTCAGTTTATCTTTTTTCCTATGGCTCTGCTTTGTTCCCATTAAGTCTTTGGGCTTCAGCTGCTCCGTTATCCAGACGGCACTTCAAAATATTTGTTGTTGCCAAGTACCAGCCAGCAGGCAAACAGTCAATTTGCACTGTTCATGCTTCCTCAAGTGGAAAAGAACATCTGCATCAACATTTCTTCTATTCCCAGTGAAAAATAATAACCTTGTGCAGCTGCACCTTGTGATTTGTATGCCCTGTAAAGGGAAGGCAATGTGTGAGCTGTTGATTTTTTCCAAAAGGAATTAGTTTTGTAGCTAGTAAGACCTCAGCCATTGGACAGCTCTGGTGGAAAAGCAAAATTAGCTTTAAGGGAAATCCTTGGCATATTTAAATACACAAACATAGAGATAATAATCCCAAGAGGATTGGTTATATTCTAATTTTGTTGGCTTTTGGTGATGTCCAGCAGCACTGTACTCTGTCTCAAAGTTTTCTCACCAGTTTTGCAGATTCCTCCAAATCACGCTGACCTGTACTGCATGGTAGCCTGAGGTTGTCTGATCCATAAAAATCCAGCTAACAGCAAAGTGTATATTCCAGATAGAGGCTCTGTAGTCATTCAAATACAGAAGTGCTTTGCTGTGTAGTTACTGCTTTTCCCTGTGTGCTGTAAAATTGCTTTTCTGTCTTCAGGCTGTTCCTCACCACCCTCAGCAATTTTCTGGGTGGCTTTTGCTGAGGGTCTTAGCTTATCTCCCAAGGGACTTGGTGACCAAAATGTTTGTCTGCAGTATAAAATGTGCTCCTGGAACTCACTGTCCCAGGGCACTGCTGGGAGCAAAGGGTGTTTGGAGATGTCAGGACTGCCTTGGCCATGGGTTATCGGGCTCGAGCAGGTGGTGAAGAATGAACCTCCATTTTTCCCAAGCCTCACGTGGGTTTGTTGTTTATCAGTGAAGCTGCCTGTCAGTCAAAATTGCCCATTTTAGACTTTCTGAGATGAGATTTGATGCTCAGGGGTTGATATCAATGTGCTAGAAAACACCTCTTTGCTGTGTCTGTGCTTGTGGTATCCCAGACGGCAGAAATTTGCAGCAGGGTACCTGCCTGGACTCCTGGGTGTGGGAGGAATGCCCAGAAATCTGCCTTGCCTGCACTGGCAGCTGCCTGGCTACAGGCACCAGGCAGCAAGAGCCTCCAGAGAGCCGAGAGTGGCTTTTAACAATGAAACCACACTATGAGTCAATCCTGGTCATGTATCTCAAGGCAGAAAATGCCTCTGAAGGCCATAATTGATAAGCCCAGCCTGGGGGGTTGTGTGGCTTTCCATCATTTTGGCAAGTTGACCGCTCTCATCTTCTGCATCGGCCTTTCCTTGTAGTGTGTTGGGCTTCTCCCTTGCTTCTTTACAGCCCCCTTTAAATTCCCTTAGCCATCTCCTTGTTTCTTGTCTCTTTGTCTTCCTATGTTCCTCCTTTTGCTCTTCAGATTTCTTTTTATTCCCAGTAAGGCCACTGTATCTGTGGTCTCTTTCTCTTGCTGGTCTGCCTGCATGACTGTAGCAGTGCAGCTTGACTGCCCCACTCAAACCCAGTATGTTAGAAGTTAATTTCTTCCTCCCCCCAGTATAATAGGTACTGTTTTGCCTTCAGGTATTTCATCCCCCTCCAGAGACATGACTGCTTGAGTGTGTGCAGGCAGAAGTCTGCAGGTTCTTTGGGATGGTTGATATGTGGATGACTTGATTCAGGTATTATCTCTCTGTGCTGCTGGTGTCTCACCTGCTCGGTGATTCCTTCACAGCAGGGCATTGCCCTACTGCCTCTGGCCTAGAGCTATTTTGCCCTGGCAGAATGGATTCCATCCTGGTGTATTAGATGCATGTACTTCTGTAAGGAACTGAAGGCATTGATGCCTCAAACATTCATCAACACAGAAAATGTCCAGGACCAGCTGTCGCCTTTGGATTAGTTCAAGGAATGCCACCTGAGGGAGTGGGACCGTATGGAAGGCTGCACCCCCACTCCCTTGCAGTTGTATTGACAAATGCCTTATGTGGACCTCAAAGGGGAGAAATGGAGTGAACCCAAAAGTTTCCCATCAAGCACAAAGACCGCTCATCACTGGCTGCACTGTGTAAGCCCGGTACTGTGTGGCTCCATTGTGTCAGCCAGACACCATGCTGGCCTTGCTAACAGCTTCGTGCCTTCACCATTGAAGAGGTGACAAGGCCTGACAAGAGGTGAGCATTTCTGCCTCAGAAGCAGAAGTATGCTAACCAGCTGATAAGATGAACTGAAAAGGGGACAGAAACTTTGCTGTGTGTGCACCCACCATCCAAGATGGTCGGACCTGAGACAGCGCTGGATCCAGGGGTGCTGATCCGGATTGCTTTGACTTTCTTTCTCACTTTTCTTTTCCTTTCCCTTCCTTTCTTTTCTTTCTTATAGATTTATAAGACACCACATTGCTTATTATCCAAGTTTAAATTGTTTTCTACTGCAAGTAAAACATTTTAACCGGTTGTTTGGTGTCTTTTCACCTTAGTTTTACCCAAGGGGATCACAGAACTGTTGTGACTCTCTGGGCTTCCAGTCCAGGTTGTGACAACCTCAAGAGTTAAAAGTGATTTGGAAAGGTGGTTAAGGAAGGACGTCCCCAGGGCATGGCCAGGTATTTTCTCCTCGTGTTTCCATATGAGTGGCAAAATCATAGTTTCCTGTCTTTCCTGCAGGTTCCTCGGCTGGTGAAGGTTGTCTTGGAGCCGTCGCCTTACTTCAAGTTGACCAGCCCTGGTGGTGTGTGCTGTAAAGTAGCACCTGGCTTGTGTGCAACTTTCCACATCCTGTTCACCCCGGAGGAGAACAAGGTGAGACTGGAGGTCCAGAGAGGTAGGCACCTTCAGTGGAAGCTGAACCTGCTGGGCTGGATTCAGAACAGGGCATCTGCTGTGGGTTTTGAGGACTGTCCTAGTTCCAGTGGGGTTGTCCTGGATCTATAACCAAGGAAAACTCCTTCCCCATGGTGAAGATTATGCTCTCGTAGGCTGAAGGCTCTTACATGTTTCAGATTATTTTTGTCCTTCAGTGATGGAACATCTAATGTCATGTCTGCTGGTTTGAGAGATAAGAAAGTCTGCCGTCTGTGGTGGGGCGGCCTCCCGAGGTGTTGGTTTCTGGTATCTGTCCACTGCTGTGTGATTATGGGTTTGCTCCACTAACAGTAGATATAGAGTTCTGTTTAAAAGTGACCTCTTACTTGGAAGACCCGAAGTGAGCCTGACCAGAGTGAGGACCGCCATCCTTGGAAACTGGAGTCACCTTAATGCCTCGCGTGTTGGACACGGTAGCGAGACAGCAGAACATTATGTCTGAGGTCATGGCGGTTTTTACGCACTGGTTATAGCCCACAGCCTGCTGTGGGCTCTGCTCCAGGCTGTGGTCGGGCAGTCTGCAGCTGGTCCTCTCTTGGCGTTGCAGGATACTGTTAGCTGCTGCAGCAGGGACTGACGGGCTGTGCTTTCCCTCCCTGCGCTTCCTTGAGTGTTTGTGAGGGAAGATGCACATGGAACTGTAGGAAAATGGCAGGATGGGGTGTTGATGTTTGGCCATCTCTCTACCCAGTGGTAGGGGTTTAATTATTATGGAAAATACTAGAGGAACAAATAGATCCAGAGAGCTCTTCTGTTTCACATTGGGCAGCCACTTCCCTGCCTCACCCTGGACTGGAGCAAAGATGGTGCTTTTCCATCCCCTCTGTTTTCAAGCCTTGCAGCTGGGCTGTCCTTGAGGACACTTGTCTGTCTGCGATGCAGCTGGGAGGCTGGGGCAGAGGGAGCGCTGTGCAGGTGGCAGGGAGCCAGCCTGGCACAGGCACACTGAGCTCTAGATGTCCCTAACTCGGCAGGAGGTTGTTGGGCTGCAGGTGGCTTTGAGACATCTGCCTGAACGAGCACATAGGGGAATAAACGGGCAGGTCCAAGCTGCAGGCAGACACGTTACCCAGAGCCTGCGCTGTGGCTGTGTCATCACACGTGTTACTGTGATTGCTCTGTCAGCTGGCACCTCTTCCATTCCAAACACGCTGTGCCTTTGCTTAAAGGTTTGCACATCAGTGCTGTGGCCCTGGCAGGTCTGATTCTCAGTGCTGTGACGTGAAGGGTCAATACTGTTATCTGGAGGCTTGTTAGTACAAAAGAATTTAATACCTGGCATGGAAGAGAAGCAGCACTACAGGGAAACAAGGGCAGGCAGGCTGAGTTCTTCCACCAGCATCCTCCTACCTCTTAGCACTGTTCTTCGCATGACTGTTGGAGATGCAAGGCTAGGGGACAGCTCTGAGCCAGCAGATGTTTCTGCAGCCAGCCAGTGGTGCAAGATCTCTTTGGGTGTACCTGATTTTTCATCTTTCACTTCCTGCTTAGATATAGTTTACCACTTTGTCCTATCCTCAAACAGCACGGATATAGAAAACTAAAGAGGAAATGCCCTGTGGTCCCTAGCTCTCCATGCTTGTGAAATAATTTGTTCCTTTGGAGGGACTGAGAAATTATTTAACATCATTAATATTTAGGGTTAAAATTTTTTTGTCCTAGGGCAGTTCTCCTAACTACCCAAGTGACACAAGAGCTTAATCTCATTGAGGTAGGCTTTGCAAAATACACCAATGCCTTCAAAATGGGATTTATTCATATTAATTAGTGTTATTCTTGGGGGTGGTAGAGGTATATTGGCGCCCATGAAGGGCAAAGTGCTGCTCTTCAAGTTTAGAGAGGCAGAACAGCAACACATGAACATCACCACAAATACATGTGGGATGAGAGAACCCTCAAGAACCCCATTGTCCAATATTTTGTCCCTTGTCTTGCCCTTGAACTGTCGAGTGTATGGAGAGGGGAACTCTGCCAGTGACAGGTCCTCTGCAGAGCTTCAGTGACACACTCTGGTGGTTTCTGCTTCACTGGGGGTTGTGCAGGGCATGGGGAGAGGGATGCATGCTGCTCAGCAAGGAGCACATGGGGATTTATACAGCAGAATTAGAATTTTGTACGAATCGAACATTTTTTCTCATACTTGATGGAGTGTGGGTCAGCAAAGCACCAGAGTGCTGTAGCTCAGCTAGAAATGCATCAATGACGCACTCAGGAGGTGCACAGCACCTTGAAAAACCCTTAGCAAAGAGGCTTTGGGAAATGGTTCTGTAGAGCCACCTGCGTTGGGCTTGCAGTGTCTTGCACACAGAATACCTGTGTGTTAGTTGTGGAAGGCTTACAAAGTGCTGCTCTGCCCCTCTGCTGCTCCATCACATGCAAGGATGGTGGATAACCCAGTGAGCTGGGATGCAGGTACAAACCCTTCTGCCAGGGCTGGGCACTCCTCCTGCTGTGGAGTTGGTTTGAATCTGTTTTTCCCTGGGGTAAGTCTGACTTAGTGAAGTCACTCCTGATTCGAGGGAGTAAAATTGTGGCTAAGCCCTAAAAAAAAGGACCATGTGAGTTGTTAGTGGCTGAAATGCTACATGCCTTTCCTATAGTGCTTGCTTGAAAAATGAGCAGTTTCCTATTGTCTTGCAGTCAGTTGGGAATGTGCCACAGGATTGGACTGTCAGAAAGTAAATAAAGAGCTGACATGTTTCTGTTTATTGGCACTTGCCTTAGAAATAAGAAATGCTAATTTTTCTGTTAGGCAACATTTCCAAGTAGTTACTCTTGCTGCTTCTGATGTACACATTTCTGTTTTAGGGCTTCAGTTGCACGGTGTGGGTGTTCTCATGCCATCCTGTGTTCAGGAGTCCTTGCGTTATGGTCTGAGAGTCTCTGCCTAATTGGAAACCATTGTGGAACTGACTGGCAATAGACAGGAATACATACCTTTGTGTGTGTTGTTTGGCTTATTAATAGATTATCTTAAAGGAAGAAGGAAGCAAGAGGCACATGAATACATAGCACAGCTTATTCTGTTTTGTCCTCTTGCTCTTTTTTGCTGTAGCAATACAGTATATTCAAGCAATACAAGTCCAGTCTGTAAGGTTTGCCAAATTCACTACTGTTGCTCAGTGGAGACTGAATTAATGCTCGTTAATATGAATTATGACAGGCTGATGAGTTATTGCATTACTGAAATTAAAATTCAGTTGGGCGCTGTTAGATGTTTGGTACCACACCGAAGCTATTCCAAGTATCCTTTTAAGATGACTTTTGCAGGAGGGAAAGGGGCAGAAAATCGAGGCAAATGGCCCTGTGTAAAATGAACCTGGAGCCAAGTGACTGATTTCAAAGCCTGCTGTGAATTGGTGGCTGAGGAAGGCAGGAGAAGGGCCACCTCTTCTCATGGGAAGCTGTCTTCATCCTCCAGCCTCTCCTCTCTTTTAATGGCCCTTATTTTCCAGTTTTTATGATAGCCTGGTTTCAGTAGGGAGCTTTTCCTGCTTGACTTGCTATGTTACCTCGTGCTACAAGGATCTCTTCTTTGCAGTTGTCTGCTGCAAGTTCAGTGAGGTATTTAGGATTGGTTACACAGCAAAACCGACCCCTGTGTGTGCTGGTGTACTGGGCAGTGAAGGCTGCTGTCACTGTGACAGTAATTAACGTTAACCTGAGTTTGCAAAGAGCCTGAACTGACACCTCTGAGACACAAGCAGTTCTTCAATTTCATTGGGTGAAATTCAAATGCCAGTGGTGATACTTCGCAGGCCAGAGCTTGTAACTTATTGCTTCTTGAAGGTGAATGAGAGAAGAGGAACCATTGTACAGTGACAGGTGTTTTCCTTGAAATTGGGAGAGGAGTTGTATTAAGGATGAAGTTGTATTTTCATGAAAATCTGTAGACTGAAGCTGGTGGGTCTAAAAAGAATCTTTAAAGCGTGGAGGCGATGCAACCCCTCTCTTACCCAGGCATGTTTATTTAGAAACCTGGTTTGAAACCGTTTAAGGATTTGCAGTTGAAAAGTAAAACAAGGCTGTAAACTGGCTCCAGCTGTACCCATAGACTGTAAGCAAGTGCCTAGCAGAGCTGTTAATGCAGGGCAGTGCTGCAGTGGAGAACTGCAGCTTCTGTCTCTTCCCAAGGGAGGGTTATTCAGCTTGCAAATGCTCACAGGACTGTGGGTTCACAGCAGCCTGAACAGCCAGCTTCTGCCTGGCACTCCTCTTCTCTTGGCTTTCCCCCGGTTTGGCCTGAGGCTGCGTTCAGCTTGGTGCAGTGTCCCATTCTGGTGGGTCACAGAGTGTGGCTGAAGGTCAGGGCACTCTGAAAAGCTGACTCCAGCCTACAGGATGCAGCATCCCAGAGCGTCGCTGGAGAGGGGGCTCAGCACGCAACGTGCCTGCCTGTGCGTGAATGGTAAGAGGCAACTTTCTCTCTCAAGGTCATGGTTGTCTCTGAGGCCAAATCCTTGTTGCTTTAGCCTTGGCTTCGTGTACCTGAGATTAGGCACAGGAAGAACTCTTAAGTTAGTGTAGAGCTGGAATAGGCTGCTGAGGGCAGGGCTGGAATTGTTAGTGCTTTTAAGTACTTGTCAGACATCTTGCAGGAATAGTTTGGGTGTAGAGCTGAGCCAGTTCTGGGGTAGGGAGATGGATCAGATAGCTTTTTAAGGGTGTGTGACCCCAGCCTTTTCCCTATAATGCTCTGGGAAGGGGTGGGAAATACACACTTACCCTAAACTCACCTGACATTAAAAAAATTCCCATGTTCAGCTTGTTAAATATTTCACCAAAGACTGAGTGTTAGTTGTGCACGTGGCAAAGTCCTTTTGAAAAGGCATCTAAGCATCCCCAGGCCAGCGTCAGTGAGGTCACTGCGTTGTTGGGATTGGAGTTAGTGCTGTGGCACAACTTGGTTGAGTGCCCAGTGTTGAGCCTTTGATCATCTGCGGTGGTGATGAAAGCGGGTTCTTGTTACTGCTGTAATCCGTTCCATGAAATTGCTCTGTTTTCTTACCTCGAAATCAAAGTATCAGAAAATTTTGTCTGGTTCTGCCAGCTTGCTGTGAAAGCAGGTGAATCAATGAGATTGTTTCTTCTTTGCAAGTTAACAGCCTTGTTCAAGTCACACTACAGGAATGAAAGGTCCCTAAGGTAAAAATCTCTTTGATGTTACTGGATGCTACTGTTACAGTCATAGAAACCAGCAGGTTTTTTTCTGCCATGGGATGGTACTAAATGCACTGTGCTGAGATTGTTTCTTTCCCTGCAGGATTATTTCTACCAGCTCAACTGCATCACAGAAAGGGAAAAGTTTATTGTGCCAATCCGAGCTATAGGTGCCCAAGCTATCCTGGACTTCCCTGACCAGATGAACTTCTCCATCTGTCCAGTCAAGTACAGCTCCCAGAAAACTCTACTCGTTCGCAACGTGGGTAACTGGGAGGCTCGCTACCGCATCAGCGCTGAGAGGTAAAGGAGCTCGTCATCTTTGTGCAAACACTGTTGCATGATAACATGGTTGGTAACAACAAGGAACCAGAGCATCTGAGCTGCTGTATTGCATCCGTAGCTGGAAACAGGCAGGACATGTGGGTTTTGTTGTTGATTATAGTGTTTTAAGCATGATGCAACCTGTGATAAAACTCTGCATGCTGCAGCGAGGTTTTGTACTGCAGTGGTGTCTCCAACACAGCATCTCTCAAGATGGATTCTGTTAGATTGAAAGAGCACACGAAGGCAGGCAACCTGGCTGTCCTTGGGCTGTGTAAGATGCTGCGTGGCAGGCGACAGCTCTAGGAATTCGGTTCCTGTAGACCGAACACACTGTTAAGAGATGGGCAAGCTGTGAGCTGGTGAGAGAGACATTTAAGAATTTACCAGCAGCTGTGTCTTTATATGCAAGTGCCATTAGAGATCGTAGATCAAAGCAATTGGTATTGAGGCCCTGACAAGAAACTGTGTGGTCCAGGAACTTTGTTTTCCAGTAGGTTTGGTCTGGTCCCTGGGACCAGATACTAAGTAGAATGAACTTTCAGGTGGAGATGAGCAGCCACTGGCTTCAAATCTGCACCACAGCCCCAAAGCAGCATGCTAATGAGAGCACAGGCAAAAGATGCAGCAAGTGTCTGGTGCATGGATTGGGGGCCTTTTCTTCTAGAGCTTTATCTCTCCCAGATTTCCGGGAGAGTGCTTGAATCTGTAAGTATCCAGCTTGCAACCTCCTGATCCTGAGTGTCTTCTGAAGTGGTTCCATACCAGTGTCGGCCAAAGACACCCATGCTCTGGGAGGCTGCAAGCACATGGTGTTCCAGTGGTCCCGAATCAAATGCTTTACATGAGTTGTGTTGTGGACAGCCTCTTCTGCTCCTTCTGGTCTCAGAAGACAGTCACTGGTTTCCCAGTTTGCTGAATGGGAGAGGGTGATGCAGCTGCAGGGAAACTAGTTCAGTTGGCTGGTAATTCATGGTGACTTGCTTGGTCCCAGAGGTCTTGGTGTAGGAGCTGAAGTCAAGAATGCAGCAAAGACCAGCAGTCTGACTTGGTGCACCTGAGTTGCTTCAACTTCTTCTCCAGGAAAACAGGGCTCAAAAGGCTACTCTTTACTTTTCTCTTGTGAAACATGAGGGTTCAAGAGGAGCTTCCACCAAAGCCTGGCAAGGCTACTGAAGCATGCTTCTAGGATGCTATTTAAGGAAGCTGCTTCTTTTCCCTGTGGAAACACATAGACAGGAACTTGTAAATCACTGCACAGTTTTCCTCTGGGATCTCCAGATCTAGTTGTTGCCACCAAAACAAATACTCAGTAAAGTCTAGCATCTTTTTGCAGTGGACTCTCCAACTCTTCTATTGCGTGATACAGCACATGTCGTCCTCCTTGATACAGATTTTAAGAGTTTCTGAACTTGAGCAAATATTTCCACCCTGATTTGCAATAAAGAAATGGGAAGCATTGCAAACGTTTTATTTCAAACTACACAAAAAAATATTCTGAGCAACTGGATTGCATGTGTACAGGGATGGAAAGCTGATATGATTTTTCTTGTCAGCTGAGGGCATCTGCCATCTCTTCCATTTCATGATGAACTTTCGAAAGCCACTTTGAAATTTCAAACAGGTGATTTAAATCTTTGAACATAAGTAGCATTTTATTCTAATTAAGTTTTCCTGACTTTCATTCAGATTTCTTTTTAAACACTCTTAAAAGAGTATTTAAAAATATATGCTTGCATGTGAGAGGAGGAGGAGGATGATTAGTGGAATAGAAGGATTGCGAGATTTGTCTAAGCTGATAGATCCATCAGGTGACCTCTGTATCCTTTATTATCTCTCTAAACAATTTCAACTTGTGTTTTCTGGCCTGAGCATATTCAGGCTCTTGCCCATTCACAAGTCAGCTGCAGATGCCATCATTTCCTAGTCCATCGTGCTGCTCATATCACGTTTACATGCAGCTTTTCTCTGGATTTCCTTCTCTGTGGCATCAAGCATAACCTGTCTGCCTTCACCTTCAGTGCATTTTTCAGCCCATCTCCAATCCTAACCTTTCCCCTCAGCTCTTGCATCTGGTCACTTCATGATAACTTTCCCTGCCTGTTACTCATTTATCTGAAGGCTATGATGTTTTCTCTTGTGCATTTCCCTCCAGGGAAGGGCTCTAAAGTGAAGCCATGGGGCCAATTCAGCATCCTTCTGCTGTTCCCGTTTGGAGCTCTCCCTTGCCATGGTTTCTACCAGAAGCATGGCCGCATTTTGACCACTTTTCATGAAGGGAGAAAACCACCAAAGCACTCCCCGTTATGCAGTCTGGCTTAGTGCCTCTCCTTCCTCTGCATGTCCATACCCAGCTCTTAGCTGCATAGCAAGGTAATAAAAAGTAATAATAGTATAAATAGAGAAAGTCTCTTCCTGTTGTCTCTTTGTTAAGGCAGGATAATGAGTTTCTGCTCCACGACATTCACAGAGAGAAATGTCATTCCAGTACATTCGAGTTGAAAAGGGTGTCTGGAAGCAGATCTCAGTGCAGCACTGCCTTTTCCTGACATGGCTGACATTGTGCTGTGACATGCTATGGGGCTAGAGGGGATCAGTTTGAGGCAAGATCCATTTAGGAATGTCCCCACCAAGCTCTGAAGGCTCAGGAAATTATCTTGCGAGGCACAGTGCCTCGAGCCCCATTGCATCCCTCCCTGTAGTACCCATACGCTACATGGGGGCGTGAGACTGGCGAGTTCCCATAGGACATGCAAAGACCATCCAAGGACATGAAAATTGAGCCTAGGTGCAGTGAAAGAGGGAAATGCAGACCTTGCGTGATGCCGATTCCACACATGATTTTTTAGCACAGAGATGGAGTCTTGGATGCTTTGACTGTAGCGGACTGGGTTTACTGGAAAAGTTATATTGCTTGACTTTGGTTGTTATACCATTACTAAAAAAATAATGTATGTGAAGATTAAATGACCATTGTTAGGGTTTTTTCCTGCAATAGATCTTAGTGGACAGAAGAGGCAATTCAATCACCAGTAATTTTACTGTCTTCCTTGGGTTTGGAGGTAGCTTGTAATGAAATCTATTTTCCCAAACTCAAATGATTTTATAATGCCCCAGTAGACCAAAGAAAGGTTGGCTGCAGGAGATAAACACTCCACAGCACTTGAAGTGTATTGCAGCCTCCTTGCACACTGTGTGTTCCAAAGGTGTGGTTCAGGAGAACAGGCAGCATGGTGGTTTGAGAGCCTGGGCCACAGAACTGCCAGCTTTGTTCACTTGTCAGTCGTGTTTCTCAATTCTGTCAGGAGTATTTGGCCTCTGGTATCATCACGGGATGCCCAACTGTCAAGATGGGGAGCTGTTGCCTGGTGAAAGTAAGCAAGATGTAAATGCCAAAATATATCATTATGAAATTGCTTACGAATCTAGTGTTGCTTTCTTTCTGAAGGGCGATAACAGGAAAGATCTCAGCAAGTACTGATGGGCAGGTCTCTCCTCAGTTGGTGTGGCTAGATAAGTTTATACAAGCTGGGGACTGCAAGGTGCCATTGGGAGATCTGGGCTTGCGAAAGTCTAGATGTTGTACAACAAAACAAACCTACAAATGGACATAGTTAAAAAGCATGTCAGAAGAAAATGCGCTATTAAAAAGCCTCCAAACCTTAGCTTTTCTGTCTTTCAGGAGCAATAGTGATTCATTAAAAGAATAGATCTAACAGGATGTGAATTATCCCAAAGAACAGCTCACACTTAATGGATAAAAAGCCAATGTCTATCCCGCTAGTGTCATCTCTTGGCAGTGGTTTTCATTTGGCTATGACGGTGTGTCAGGAACATCTCCTTAGCATCTCATCTGTAGGCTGCAGATAACAGCTTAGTGACGGTGACTGAAATTCAGGGGAGTTAAGTTTAACCAGGGAGCTTGCATCTTTGGGTCTTGGAGAACCAGGTCCATGTGAGGGATAACGAGCTCCTGCTACAGCAGGAAGAGAGTTGTCTTGTGGGTACAGCATGGGATGGGATGTAGGACAGGCAGTGTCTGATTTGTGCTCTGTTTCTTGGTCCTGAGAACTAAGTCCTGAACTTGGCTGGATCCTCTTCTGACAATTTGAAAAGGTGAAAGTATCTTCAGGAGGGTTATTCCCATCCTATCCCATCCATCTGAGGGCAGGAGTACGTAGACATGGGGAAGGCGCAGGAAGGTGATGGGATGGGAGGTAGTGCTGAAGTGTTGCCTAGGATCCCCTTTAACTGGCAGCTTATCTGTTCTGGCAACATTTCTGAAAGTTAAAAAAAAAAATAAAAAAAAATCTCTGCCTTTCCCACACCAAGCAATGATCCCACCCAAGTCCTGGCAGAGACCTGCAGCAGTCCTGGCATAACCCTCAGTGCAGATGCAGGACTGTGTAGAACAGCCCAGTTCTGAGGCTGGTGGTGCCTTGTCTTTCTTCCTCTCTCCAGAGACTCAGGCCCAGCACACAAACATTGCAGCCCCGTGCTTCGGTGGCAATGCACTCACTGGTTTTAATGGGAGCAGGGCAGGCCCCTAATTGCAGCAACATCTCCTTAATGAGCAGAAACTCCAGCAATTTCATCAGCTGTCACTACTTACATGAAAAAAGTTCATTTTATGCATGGCTCCAGTTGTTCTCAGTATTTTTCTGTGTGTTGCATGCTCTAATCATGGTAAAAGTCTCCAGAGCATGTTTTTAAGGTGACAAATTGACCACCAGCAAAGCACTAAAAGCAATAACTTCTGTTTTCTAAGTGGGGCTGTAGAAGAGCCACAAAGCCCAACTGCAGAAGCATGTTTCACCTGACTTGTCCCTTTGCATTAAAGCACTGAGTTTTGTGTCTGTCAGCCAAGAGCCATTTACCTGGTGACAAATCATAATTGTTCATATTAAATCCAAAGTACCCCAACAGATTTTCATAATTATTTCCAATGCATTGCACAGAATTTGCCTGGTGGGCCAAGCAAACAGTTATCGAGCTTGGATTACAACCCAGAGTCCCAGATTGCAGTGCTTGTGGATACACAGA